>NC_140165.1:32606514-32666514 GCF_963971535.1 Notolepis coatsorum | reverse complement strand
CAGCACTAACTTGAGAACACATTCAGGTGAGCTGATGAAAATCTTTACATAAACATTGTCAACTGTTCCCAAACAGCACACAAGTCAGTGCACTTTTTGTCAACAGCTTTAACTAACAGATAGCTGCTATCATGTTTCACTGTAGGCAGAAAATGAACAATATTATGGGGGTGGAGAAAAGAAACTAACATAAACATACACTAAGAGGGAACAGATCACCTAGAGCAGTGGTTCCCAAAGTCGGGGTCGCTACCCAAAGGTGGGCCGCGAGCAGCCACGGGAGGGCCGCGAGATGATTTCCAAAAAAATTAAATAAAATAAATCTTTAATTTTCTTTTTCAGGACACTGAACTTAGAAGCAGGCCAGGACAGTGTTTCTAGTTGTATTCTAAAATTATATTCTATTGTATTCTAAAATGTGACTATATGGTTTTATATTAACTTAATAAATAAACAAAAACGAAAAATCTACTTATTTCAAACTAAATAACAGATTATGCACATTAGATTAAAACAACCAAAGCAACAATAGTATTTTAATGAGGCTATTATTATCATTATTGCCAAACAAGTTAGCCCTCTCATAAATAGCACATATAAATGAATAACTAACTTGAACTAACTTAATAGGATTGAAGTGATATTTGGCTTAAAAAATCGGTCGCCTGGCAAAAAAAGAAAAAAAAAAACCTGACGATGTGCATTGGGCCGCGGCTCTCTGACGCCTTATTTTCTGGGTCCCGGCCTGAAAAGTTTGGGAACCCCTGACCTAGAGCAGTGGTTCTCAACCTGTGGGTCAGGACCCCCAGGGGGGGTCCCCACATGATTTTGGGGCCATGGAATGTTTTTTGAGTTACATATTTAAATACATTTGGTCATTTAGCTGATGCTTTCATTCAAAGCAACTTACAAATTATGTACAACAAGTCAGCAGGAGTGGTACATATCTAGCAGCCAAGGATAAGTAGTATTGTTTGTCTAGCAGTGTCGAGCTTGAGTGTTATACTCTCAGTACATACTGTAGTAGTATAGACATATTAGCATAGTTGGTGGTAGTATAGACATGGTAGCATAATAGTAAAATGCAGTAAGAGTTATTATTAGTTAAAATTCAGATATTGAAGAAGTGTGTTTTTGGTTGATAAAGTGGGCAGTTTATCCTGTGCTGAAAAGTCTCCATTCCAATAGAGAGAGTATATATTTTGGTGTTTATTTGATTATTGTTTCACTGCCTTTTATTTATTACATTTCCACAGTTCTTTCCTCATACTTTATTAACATTTTGTACATAATACAAGTTCATGTTAAGAGGATGACACAAAAAGCCAGACAAGGGCTTGTTTCAGTTTTATAATAAACAATCAAACTGAACTTTTTTTTGCATGCCTATTTGTTTGGTGATCATGAAGTTACAAAAAAAAAAAATGTGCCGATGTAGTTAGCTATTTTTGCCATGTTCTTGTAGTGTAGCTTGTTACATTTATCTGGGGATTGTCACACTCCCAGGTCAGATCAAACCTGGGAGAATCTACACCATAGACTTGATGTGAACAGTGGTCTCCTACCTCCCTCTAGTGTTCACCATCAGATGGGCCAGATGAGGCAAGCCACCATTTTGTGTTTCTTTAGAATAGTTGATTTAATTGCTTCATGTATGTTGTCCTGGGCTTTTCCTTTCCTTGTTTAATGGTCATCCCCTTGTCTGGTTGTTGTTTATGATATTGCCTTGGTTGTTGTTGTGTATTAATTTTGTCTAGTTGGTGTTTAATTGTTTCTGTGTTTTTGGACTGGCCGTGCCAGGTGTTGTCAATTATAATTAGCCTAGTATTTAAGTATGTCTCCTTCCTCTGTTCTGTGTGTCTCCAGTTTCCCCCTGTTCCTGTCCACGTCATGTTGCACTGTGTTTTCATTCTGAGTAAGTGTTAGTGTTTTGTTTTTCCTGTTTATTTTCCGTATACTCAAGTTCTGTTTCACTAGTGCCAGCACTGCTGCACCGTTTATGTTCTTTTGTTATTTGTAGTTTAACCTTGCTCTCTCACTTCTAAAATAAATAGAACACCACTTCTTGTGAAGAGCAACCACCGTCTCTGTTCTCTGTCATTCTGTAGTTCTGGGGCTCCTCCATCGTTCTGCATATTGGGTTGTTCTCCCCCTAATCCTAACAGAATGTCGCCACCAATACTGAACCCAGTGGAAAGATTAAAGGGGACAATGAGTGTTATCCTCAAATTAATGGAGGGGGATATGTCCACCTATGCCCCAGCTAAATGTTTTTTTTTGCTTAAAACAATCCGGTCCGTAGCAGACCAGGATCCGGATCAGGAGGCAGAGATGGGGGTGTTGGCCAACAAGGTTGCGATCCTCATGGAGAGGCATAATTTCCCTTCACCCTCTGATCTGTCTCTTATTCGTGGCCCTGCAGCTAACCCGGCCTCCCTAGCTAGCATTGTCCCTGCAGCTAGCCAGGTCTTCCCTGCTAGCATTACCCTCACTGTTAGCCTAGCCCCTGAGGCTAACCAGGTCTCCCCAGCTAACATTTCCCCTACAGCTAATCCAGGCCCCACTGTTGGCCCAGCCCCCGCAGCTCGCAGACCTCTGAGAGCTGGCAAGGCTCGGAGGGCTAGCGTGGCTGGTGCAGCTGACAAGGCCTCCACAGCTGACCCGGCCGTCGCTGCCAGCCTGGTTCCGGTCGGTGTAGCTCCGGCTGTCATCGCTCCCCCTCCGGCTTCCACGCCCAGCCCAGCCTCTACGCCTGGTCCGGCTGCAGCGCCGGGTCTCGGCTCATCATCTCCGGCCTCTACGCCACGCCTCGCCGCCGAGACCGTACCGGTCTCCACGCCCAGCCCGGTCTACACGCCTGGTCCGGCTGCAATGCCGGGTCTCGGCTCCTCATCTCCAGTCTCTACGCCACGCGTCGCCACCGAGACCGAACCGGTCTCAACGCCCAGCCCAGCCTCTACGCCTGGTCCGGCTACAACGCCGGGTCCCGGCTCCTCAACTGATCCTGGATACTCCTCGACTGGTCTTGGCGCCCCGTCTGGTCCCGGCTCCTCAACTGGTCCTGGCTCCCCGTCTGGTCCAGCCCTACACTGTGATCGGCGTCCTGGTCCTCGCCGTGGTCTGCGTGGGATCCTGCTCCGGGGGTCGTCGCCGCCGCACCTCCGTTCCGGCTCTCCTGAGCCGGTCCCTAGTCCGGCGGCTGGAGGGTCTCCCGTCTGGGGTCCTGCTCCGGGGTCCTTACCCTCGGTCTCTAGCTCCAGGATTCCTGATCCTGTTTCTCTCCCCGCCTCCCCTCTCCGGGCCTCTGTTTCCCTCCCCGCCCCCCCTTGTCGGGCCTCTGTTCCCAGGTCCAGCCCCCCTCCCCGGGTCTCGGTGCCCATCCCCACCCCCCCGTCGTCGGGCCACTGTTCCCAGGTCCAGCCCCCCTCCCTGGGTCTTGGTGCCCATCCCCACCCCCCCTCGTCGGGCCAGATCCGGCTTCCCTCTCCAGCTCCCTGTTTCTTTCCCCACCCCCCTCTCCGGACCTCTGTTCCCGTCCCCACCCCCCCTCTCCGGGCATCTGCGCCCGTTTTCAACCCTCCTGGCTGCTGTGCCCCTCCTGGGTTTTTTCCTCTGCCTTCCGGCCCCAGTTCTCCGGGTCCTCGCCCTGGGTTTTTTCCGGGGTCCCGGCCTCCTGCTTCGCCCGTGGATGGATGATATTCTTGTGGGTCTGGAACCCCCCTATTCGGGGGGAGGTACTGTCACACTCCCAGGTCAGATCAAACCTGGGAGAATCTACACCATAGACTTGATGTGAACAGTGGTCTCCTACCTGGTCTCCTACCTCCCTCTAGTGGTCACCATCAGATGGGCCAGATGAGGCAAGCCACCATTTTGTGTTTCTTTAGAATAGTTGATTTAATTGCTTCATGTATGTTGTCCTGGGCTTTTCCTTTCCTTGTTTAATGGTCATCCCCTTGTCTGGTTGTTGTTTATGATATTGCCTTGGTTGTTGTTGTGTATAAATTTTGTCTAGTTGGTGTTTAATTGTTTCTGTGTTTTTGGACTGATTTAAGTATGTCTCCTTCCTCTGTTCTGTGTGGCGACATATCTCCAGTTTCCCCCCGTTCCTGTCCACGTCATGTTGCACTGTGTTTTCATTCTGAGTAAGTGTTAGTGTTTTGTTTTTCCTGTTTATTTTCCGTATACTCAAGTTCTGTTTCACTAGTGCCAGCACTGCTGCACCGTTTTTTTTTTTTTTTTTTTAATTTTTTTTATTATTGCAAAACAAAACTTATTAAAAGTCAGTACTCAACACACAATGTATAATGAAACTTTCAGTAAAGGTGGTTAAAATATATGCAAGTACAGAAACAGGATAAAACAAAAATAGTCAATAATAACATTTTAACCGTATACCGTGTATATTCAGCGAAGTTACAATTATATAAATGTTAGTATATAATATACCCCGAATACCTATTTTCTAAAACCCTACACACATATGCTCCAACTCAAATCCCCCCCTCCCGGACCCCCTCTTGGATAGTACCTCTATTATCCCTCACTCCTAACCAGACATCACCATTATAGGCTAGCTTTTATTCTCTCCACCACTTCTAACCACATTAACATTTTGGATTCATTGAGCCCTAGAATTCTTGCTGTTGATATTTCTTGATATATCACATCAAGATATGTAAGAAACCACACTTTCCGGCACATTTTTTCCGGTTGAAACCAACGTGATGCAATCAGTTTTTTAGCTACTGTGATACCCGATAAAACCAATCTTTTTAGTTGTGGGTTCACTGCAAACTCAAAAACATCATTCAATAGCAATACCGCGGGGTGTACAGGTATATTCCAAAATACGAGTATTGATAATTGTTGGGACACATCTTCCCAGAATGCCTTAACTGGTGGGCAGTCCCAATACATGTGCATAAATGTTCCTTCGTCCCCATTTGTACATTGGGAGCATTTGGAGTTTTGTATAAGCCCCATTTTGCACAGCCTTATAGGAGTCAAGTATGTCCTGTGAATATAGTTCAGATTGATTTGTTGATGATCCGGGTTCCTTGATGTAAGTCGGACATTTGCCCAGGCTCCTTGCCAATCAAAGTCATTTTCCAGGTCTGGTATATCCCTCCTCCAGACATTGTCTAGTTGAAGGGTTTCGTACGAGGACGTTAGTAATTGTGAATAAAAACCTGATACAAAACCTCCCAATGTATTTCTGTCATAGAAAAATTTGTGGTATCTGTGGTGTTCAATTGGTATGTGTAATGGAACACCGTGAGATCTCATACAAAGTTTTAACTGTATGTAAAAAAGCCATGTGGACTCGGTGAGGTTAAACTTTATGCATATTTCGACATAACTACAGAGGCCCTTGTTATTAAAAATATCCCCTAATGAGTGTATGCCTCTTTCTTCCCATACAGGGAATCTTATAGGTCGTTTTCCCATTAAGAGAGCATTGTTATTGAATATGGGAGTGTGATTATGCCATACTTGATTGTTAGGAAATTTCCTTTGAGTTTCCCGCCATGTCCTGATTGCATGGGTTATTATTGGGCCAAATTCTCGCTCACAATGCTTGATTGAAAGTTTAGTGTATGCTATGTCTTTCAATCTCTGTGGGGCTACTATGTTTTCTTCTAATTCTCTCCAAGATACCAAAGCCTCGGGGTCAAACCATATCTTCTTCAATGGTCTTAATGTGAAGGCATTAAAATATTGTAAAAAATCTGGGACTGCCATGCCACCGTCTGCTTTACTTCTCTGTGCGGTGGATCTTTTTATGCGAGGCGGTTTGTTATTCCAAATAAATTTGTATGTGGAGGTTTGTAATCTTTTCCAGTAGCCCTCTGGAGGAGGTAACGGAAGCATTGAGCTGAAGAAATTGATTCTTGGTAATACATCCATCTTAACTATTGATACCCTTGCCTGTACTGAGTTTTTAAGTTTTGCCCACCTGTCCAGGTCGTCCTTGATTTTGTTCTGTATTTTTGTGTAATTGTGCTTCACCGTTTGTCTTATGGTGGGGAATATTTCCACTCCCAAGCATCTGAAATGTTTTACCATCGGTATCGCACCTGGGAGGGTTATACCTTTTTTTGCAGGGGTGTTAAGTGGAAGGAAAGCCGACTTCGGCCAATTTATCTTAAATCCCGATAGATCACCAAAGTTCTCAATCAACTTGAGCAGATGAGGCAATGTGGTGTTGGGGTTTTGCATGAACAATATTACGTCGTCCGCATATAAACTAATTTTTTGTTGTGTGCCCTTGATTACGATTGGTTCTATGGATTGGGATTGTCTTATATATTGTGCTAAAGGCTCTAATGATAAATTGAATAGTCCGGGACTAAGAGGGCAACCCTGTCTGGCAGAGCGTGATACCGGAAAGATTTTGGAGATGATTGTGCCTGTTGTAATCATGGCCGATGGGTCCTTGTATAGTACTTTAATCATATCAATGAAACCTTTTCCTAACCCCATCCTTTCCAATACTGCCCATAGAAACGACCATTCCAACCTGTCAAATGCTTTCATAGCATCCAGGGATAGTATCGCCTTAGGTGTGATGTCCTCTTTGTCTGTATCTAGTACGTGCAGTATTCGCCTTATGTTATCATTGATCAGGCGACCTTTTATGAAGCCTGTTTGGTCCGTATGAACTAAAGACGTCATATGCTTTTGCAATCTGATGGCTAATATCTTAGAGTACAGTTTGACATCGGTTCCGAGGAGGCTTAAAGGACGGTAACTACCGCATTCAGTGGGGTCTTTGTCTTTTTTGTGAAGAACTGAAATGAGTGCGGTATTTTGGTGTTCGATGAAGCTTCCCTCTTTGACTGAGTATAAGATCATATTTAGTAATAAGGGTCCAAATATGTCCCAGCAAGAAATGTACATTTCTGATGGGATACCGTCAATTCCCGGAGCTTTGCCGTTTTTCATTCCGGATATGGCCTTCTTGAGTTCTTCTAATGTGATCGGTACTTCTAACTGTTTAGCGTCTTCATCTGTAAGTTTAGGGAGAGTAATTTGATTAAGATATGTGTCTAATTTGTCCTGATCAAAGGTCGTTTCTGAGTTATATAAATCGGAGTAGAATTCTTTGAATGTATCGTTTATTATTTTGGGTTCTGTTACTAGAGCTTGTTGTTTCCTAATGGCAGTTATATCTGCAAATTTTGCATTAATTCTTAGTCGCATGGCTAATAGGTGACTAGGTTTAGAACCTTGGAAGTACTGCTGTTGTCTAGTGCTGCGTATTTGCAATTCCGATTTTTGTCTGTACATTGCTTTGATCTCGGTCTTTAGAATGTTAACTTGGTTATCTAGTCTAGTAGAGTTGTTGTATTTTAAAGAATTAAAAAGCGTTGAGTAAAGCGTTTCCTTTTCAGACAGTTTTGTGTTTTGATTTTTGCGCAATATGGAGGTAAATCTATCCGAGAAATCTTTGATCATACTCTTTACCGACATCCATAATATTCTGGGATCTTGCACCGAGTTAGTATTAATTTGTAGGAATACTGTGAGAGCTTCTTTAATTTGTGTAATGAATTCCTTGTTGTTAAGCAGCATCGAATTAAAACGCCATCTTGGGGCCCGGGTAGATAATGTACCAAATGTTGCTTTCAGGATTAAGTAGCAGTGATCTGATAGCGCATTGGGTGTCATTTCCACTTCGTATTTATCAAATATTCTCGGGGATGCAAAGACGTAATCAATTCTGGATAGTGTGTTGTGTCTCGCCGAACGACAGGAGTACTTGCGGGTCATGGGGTTAAGTGAACGCCATAAATCAGTTACTCCTGTTGATTTCGACCAATCTTTTAATGCTTTAGATGAATTCTTTTGTTCGCTGGAGAAGGAAAGGTAAGTTTTGTCCATCCTTGGGTTCCAAATGGCATTAAAATCCGCACCTATTATGTATGAGTACTCGGGATGGTTTAACATTTCTCCTGTTAGTGAAGTGAAGAAACCCACTTCGTACAAATTCTGCTGCACCGTTTATGTTCTTTTGTTATTTGTAGTTTAACCTTGCTCTCTCAGTTCTAAAATAAATAGAACACCACTTCTTGTGAAGAGCAACCACCGTCTCCGTTCTCTGTCATTCTGTAGTTCTGGGGCTCCTCCATCGTTCTGCATATTGGGTTCTGTTCTCCCCCTAATCCTAACAGGGATAGCATCCATTAGGGCTGGGCGATATGACGATATTATATAAATATCGGGTACAGTTCATTAACGATACACTTTTTTAACATATCGTGGATATCGTGATGTTTTGCCCAAGAGGATTGTGTCACGTCAATCTGGTCCACCCCGTTCAAACTTTTGAACAACGCCGCTCCCACACACACATTACTGCATCAAAGTTAGTACTTATGATTAACAAAGGCATTCGTTTTGTGGCATCAACATTATATAGTTACACGTTATATAGTTACACATCAGCGTATTTACCCAAACATAGCAACGTCCGATGACGACATAGATAGCAAGCGTTACTGTTCATATCTCAGTCCGTGCCGAGTTGTGCGTGCCCATTCTGCTGTCTGTTAATAAAGTTTTCAATCAGACAGATGTATGGAAAGGCTTTTATTATAACATTTGTTGCATTAAAATCATTATGCCTCGTTGTTATGCTGCGGTGCGCTAGTAATCACTCGTCGGCTGCGGTGAGCTGTTGTTGTTGTCGTTGAGCTGAGCTCTCGTTAAAATCAAAGGAGGGCATTCAGGAATGTAAAAAAATAATAGCGCTGCTTGCCGATTGGTGCTAAGAACAGCAGGGCGGGTACAAGCGGTGTGACGTAATTGGCAGACTCGACTGTCAATCAAAATTATTCTGTTGCCGGCTGAATGATTGAATGAATGAACGTTATTAACGATTGCAGAATGGGTACAAATACAATACAGTACAGCTCAATACAACAACAGTGGACTGACTGGAGGATGAAGACCAGAAAAAGACTTTCGGCTTTTTTACATAAGGGTCCTCCATTTTCAATTCATCAAAACATTTAGAGACATACCCTGGTGAATTGAAAATGGGGGACCCTGATGTAAACAAGACGAAAGCCTTTCTCTGGTCTGCATCCCCTTAACAATTGTCTGTATTGAGGTCTGTATTGTACCCATTCTGCAATCTGTTAATAAAGTTTTCAATCAATCAATCAATCAATCATACAAATATACAGTAGTTTCATAAAAAT
This sequence comes from Notolepis coatsorum, assembly GCF_963971535.1. NCBI lineage: Eukaryota > Metazoa > Chordata > Actinopteri > Aulopiformes > Paralepididae > Notolepis > Notolepis coatsorum. Next base: position 32,657,305 of record NC_140165.1, on the reverse strand, counting down.
GCTAAAATCCTATTGATTGATTGATTGATTGATTTAAAACTGTATTAACATATTGCAGAATGGGTACAGTACAGCTCAATACATACAATTGTTAAGGGGATGCAGACCAGAGAAAGACTTTCGTCTTGTTTACATCAGGGTCCCCCATTTTCAATTCATCATATTTCATATCTAAATCATATAATATCTCATTGCTAAATATATGCAATATATAATCTAATAATCCAATAATCTAAATCTAATATATAATATAAAAATGCTAAATGCATGGGTATTTTATTTTGTCTTTAATGTTAGCTTGCAAACTCAAATACTGTCTTGGTAAGCCTCATAATGAATTGTTTGGGGAAAAAAAGAAAAACATCGTGATGCGTATCGTGTATCGCCGAAAGGTCAGAAAATATCGTGATATCATATTTAGGCCATATCGCCCAGCCCTAGCATCCATTGTAGTTGAGCTATATTTAATCGAGAGTAACTTGTAGTGTAGCTTACTACATTTTCCAAGTAGCTTGCCCATCACTGTATAATTGACGCAAGCAATGGGCTAACGTTAGCTGCTAAGTTATCCCATAAATAGTAGGGATGTCCGATATTATCGGCCTACCGATATTATCGGCCGATATCGGCATTAAAATGTGATATCGGAAAATATCGGTATCGGTTTTCAAAAAAAAGAAAAAAGAAAAAAACTATAACCTTTATTTACCCAGGCAAGCAAGTAAGAACAAATTCAGATTTTATTTATTGTCAAAAGTATGCATAATGTTGTGTTAATTCCACAACAAGATATGTAATGTTAATTACCTGAAATTATTCGATTTTTTGGGGGGGGGACCCTGCAAATATCGGTATCGGTTGATATCGGTATCGGAAATTAAGAGTTGGACAATATCGGTATATCGGTATCGGTAAAAAAGCCAATATCGAGCATCCCTAATAAATAGGCTAAGCTAACTAGCGTTAGCTGCTAACCCTGGAAGCGCTCAAAGCGACTCCACGTCACTAGTTCCATTCATGAGGAAAGGGGGTGGGTTATATTGACGACGCTTGACAACAGCGGTTTAAAGATAACTTCATATTTATTGGTTATTCGTTTCTTTATATTGGGCATCCAGTTTCAATCTCCGTGTGTTAAACTCTTCCTGTTGACTTTCAAGTGTGACATCGCCTGTCTTAGATGTAAATACATTTTTATTAGTGTGTCAGTAGACTACTCTTAGTACATTTTCTTTTAATAATTTTTTAAAGCATCTTCATGGTTTAATAATGCAAACATATGTTGCAGGGACTTATTATAATCATCATATTGGCGTGACTGTAAGCATCAAAGGGTTAAATCAAGCATTTTTAAGTGCTTTAGAGGAAATGTAAAAATATTGCGATATCATTTAGAGGCCATATCGCTATTGGGCGCCAAGCCTATTTTCTAGCATGAGACGCAAGGCACTCTGCAAAATAGACAGTGAAAATGCTCCATTGATCAAGCTGCCAGTGTGGACACAGCATGAGAAAAGAAAAGGCTGCATAATTCCATTTCCCCCAGAGGAAAACAAGCCCAGTATAGAAGCAGCACCTACTACTGTATATAACAGCAGAGAATAGTGATGACATCACAGCCCAGGACAAAAGGGCAACCATGGCAGACCAGGCTGCAGAAAAAAATTAGTGGGGGGGCATAAAATTTTCTCGGGGGGGGGCACAATGGTTTTTCAACACAGGTTCCTTTTATACGTTTCAGCTGGGACAGCGGCACTGTGGCTTGCTTGGCGCTGCCCACGTTGCTGAACTAAACAGCAGAGAGGCAATTGAAAAATCTAATTTCTCTCTCTCTTAAGAACATTCACTTATACAAAAACAGACTGAACGGATAACAGACCTGCTGGGGCAGCGGACTGAGAGCAGGGGACACAAACAGGCTGGATAAGATGGTTAGGAAGGCCAGTAGTGTGGTTGGGGTGGAGCTGGACTCTAGCGAGGGTGGCGGAGAGGAACCTTGCTAAGCTCCAGGCCATCAGGGAAAACCCCTCCCACCCACTATACACAGACTTGGCTGACAGGAGGAGCATGTTATAGGCTCACACTACCTAAATGCAGCACTGAACGGCACAGGAAGTCCTTCATTCCGACAGCCATCAGACTATACAATGCATCACTGTGCCTCACTGCATCACTGAGCAGAGTGACAATTACCATCTTCCTGGACTCTTACTTTTTAAACAGCACTGTGCAATATTACACCTACTGTAGACTTCAGTATATTTTTACTGTTTATTTACTGTATCTTTTATTCTATTTTTATTCTATTTCATTTTATTCTATTTTTAGGCCATTTGTTTTGTTATTCTTGTCACGTATTTCAACCTTCCTTCCCGCCGTCATCCCGTTCCCGTATTTTTCCCGTATTTTTTTTTTATTTAAATTTACAAAATGGCTGCAATTCCCCTCCGTGACGACAGGTGGCAGCAGTATAGAATAGAACGTTAGCACAGGAAGTCAGACCGGAAGACGGTTGCGACCCGAAGAAGAACAGCACTCAGATAAAGGATTCTACAACTACCTACAAAAGGCAGTACCGGCAAGGTGGGGTTGTTCCCGGAGAGCTCACTCTCTGCCGTGATTTCTGAGTGTATAATGTATGGTGCTCTCCCTCAACATGCGAGTAGGGTGAGGCAACACCATTCTTTAGTCCAAATAATACCCTACTTTATACTATATTATTGTCATTCGTTTAATGTAAAGTCAGTCTTACATTGGCACTGATTTAATGTTGCATTTACCCATAATTCATTGCTGTATTAGACGTGCCAGTATAACTTTTGTAATATGAATGAAGAGCAAATGTAAAGTTAATCAATACACAATGAAACAATATCTTTATCTATATCACATGTCAAAACTACTTTAATAAAAGAAGATTTCCGTTTTTCATTTCTACTCATTCATCCAAAACAAGACAGCAATTCTACTTCTGCATGCACCGGGAGAATTGAGCTCATAGCACAGATTTGGAGTTGATAGAATGGACATTGCTGTTCTTAGGAAATGTTGCACATGGTGGAAATAATGGAAATTAACATTTCTAACATTAACATTTAGTGTATGTTTAAAGTTGATACATTGAGGCATGGTAGAATTTCACTTTATATTACAGCAGTATCCAACATTACAATTAGTGTCTGACACTATACACATGTTAAAAGTCAAAGTCAACTTTGTCATTTTCCAATTTGTGCAAGACATACAAAAACCAAGCCCCTTCCCACGGTGTATATAGAAAGAGACAATAAACACAAAAGTAACATAGTACACAATATACAACACACAGGACTATGTACAATATAAACAGTGCCTACAATTTAATTAATGAATGAATTAAATAAGAGGTCAAAGAGAACTTAGTGTAAATATTCTTTAATTTGTGTCAACGTCTTTTATTCTATTTTTATTCTATTTCATTGTATTCTATTCTTAGGCCATTTGTTTTGTTATTCTTATTTGTGACTTGTTCTGTCTAAATGTTTAATGTTGAGTGATTTGCAGTGTCAAATTTCCCTCAGGATAATACATTTCTATTCTATTCTATTCTATATCTTTGAAAAGTCTCCATTTATTCAACACTTCTGAATTCACTGACAAACTGAACTGAACTGACAAAAATAAGGTGCATAAAAAAGCAAACAAAATTCCTCCACAGGCTACTCACCATTAGTAGAGCGGCAAGCGCCATTTGGGGCATAGCTGTCAACCATCCCGTTTTTCCCGGGATTGTCATGTATTTCAACCTTCCTTCCCGCCGTCATCCCGTTCCCGTATTTTTCCAGTTTTTAATTTATTTTTTAAATTTTTACAAAATGGCTGCAATTCCCCTCCGTGACGACAGGTGGCAGCAGTGTAGATTAGAACGTTAGCACAGGAAGTCAGACCCGAAGACGGTTGCGACCCGAAGAAGAAGACGAACAGCGACCGGATAAAGAATTCTACAACTACCTACAACAGGTAGAGAAGCGATACCGGCAAAGTGGGGTTGTTCCTCTCGGCAGTGGTTTCTCAGTGTATAATGTATGGTGCTCTCCCTCAACATGCGAGTAGGGTGAGACAACACCATTCTTTAGTCCAAATAATACCCTACTTTATACTATATTATTGTCATTCGTTTAATGTAAAGTCAGTCTTACATTGGCACTGATTTAATGTTGCATTTACCCATAATCCATTGCTGTATTAGATGTGCCAGTATAACTTTTGTAATATGAATGAAGAGCAAATGTAAAGTTAATCAATACACAATGAAACAATATCTTTATCTATATCACATGTCAAAACTACTTTAATAAAAGAAGATTTCCGTTTTTCATTTCTACTCATTCATCTTAAACAAGACAGCAATCCTACTTCTGCATGCACCGGGAGAATTGAGCTCATAGCACAGATTTGGAGTTGATAGAATGGCCTTTGCTGTTCTTAGGAAATGTTGCACATGGTGGAAATAATGGAAATTAACATTTCTACCATTAACATTTAGTGTATGTTTAAAGTTGATACATTGAGGCATGGTAGAATTTCACTTTATATTACAGCAGTATCCGTTTTTTAACATTACAATTAGTGTCTGACACTATACACATGTTAAAAGTCAAAGTCAACTTTGTCATTTTCCAATTTGTGCAAGACATACAGAAAAATTCAATTACGTGCCCCCCTTCCCACGGTGTATATAGAAAGACAATAAACACAAAAGTAACATAGGACACAATATACAACACACAGGACTATGTACAATATAAACAGTGCCTACAATTAAATTAATGAATGAATTAAATAAGAGGTAAAAGAGAACTTAGTGTAAATATTCTTTAATTTGTGTCAATGTCTTTTATTCTATTTTTATTCTATTTCATTTTATTCTATTCTTAGGCCAAATTAATAGTCGACTATGAGAAAAAAAGGTTGAATAAAAATCACCAGGGCGGGCACAGCTGACTCAGTGGGCGGGCCCGGACCCCTAATGCCCGCCCATGCCGCCGGGTCTGAACCATGGTGCCCTCTCTCTCTCTCACACACACACACTCTCTTTATCTCTCTCTCTAACTCTCTCTAGGTCTGGTGCTACACAAGCACCTTTTACATGTAAAAGATGAGTTGCATCTGACTTGCCTAGTACAACACTCCATGCAACTCCAGAAACCCGTCTGACATGTGAAAATGACATAATCTGCAACCCACAACTGCATTTAAATGGTATAGTTGTGTGTGTGATGCTGGCCTTTCTCTCTCTCTCTCTCTGTCTTGACTTGGTGTGTCATTACATTTACAACTCCTCTTTTCTCGTTCACCTCTCTCTCTCTCTCTCTCTCTCTCTCTCTCTCTCTCTCTCTCTCTCTCTCTCTCTCTCTCTCTCTCTCTCTCTCTCTCTCTCTCTCTCTCTCTCTCTCTCTCTCTCTCTCTCTCTCTCTCTCTCTGTCTCTTCACTCTGGTGATATGACCATCAAACAGCATGTCCCCACAGGGCCCTTTAGAGACAGGGCCTGGCCTGGGGCTCAGCTGGACTCCATCCTGGCCCCTCTCTCTCTCTCTCTCTCTGATGATGACTTTGAAATCCTCCCCCTCCGGCTTGCTGTGACATCACAATCGCCCGCCGCAGGATTGGGACTGGGTCTCCCGTGGCAACCGAACGGGTAGAATCCACTTAAGTGGCAAAGGGGGAGGAATGGCAACGTTCAAGTCTCGACCGTTTTCGTTATGTGGCGTGCGATTAAGAATCGACCAGGCAGGGCGGGGACTACCTCCTCTGAATTGCTGTAAACATTGCGACTTGTCACGTTAACTCACGCAAACACAGAGCTATCGCCTCGTCACCGAACGCAGAGTTAACAAACTAAAAAATAAAGAGCAGAAGACAATGCTGCTAGCGGCCTGGTGTGTTCAGTTGAAACAGCACTGAGAGACGCTTGAAGCGCAAATCCTCAAACTGAAAGAAACGTATTAATACAGCACCTGAGGCGGAATAACATTGTCGGTCTGAGTGAGCGTTGAGCGGAAAGGAATCCCAACCAGAGCATGACATAAGAGCAAAACGGCCACTGTGTGAATACTGTCAATGGCAGTGCGTATGAATTTTCTCTAAGAATTCAACAAAACCATAGGACCCCCCCCCCACACACACTCCACCCCACCCACACACTATCACCGTGGTGATGATGATGTAATCCCTCACGGTTCAACTGTGAAGACGAGTATAACCAAGAGATGGAAAGCGAGTTATGTAAGACAGCGAAGACGCACACACATAGGCCACACACAGTACAGTCATACGCGCTCGCCCACACGACTGCATCATTGTGTTGTGTGTGTGTGTAGGAGGGACAATGTTTAAAGAGGGGTGCGAACATGTCAGTCATTTAAAACTGACAGGAGGAGGAGTTTGACAGCTATTGAGAGTGAATGAGTTTGAACATGGCCACCAGTGATGTCATCGGGGACATTGAATCCCTGTGTTGTGTTAATTACAGCTCAATGAGATTATATAAGACATGGTGCTTCTATTTTTTTTATCTACATCATTTCGTGGTGCTGTAATTAAATGGTAAATGGACTGCATTTATAGCGCTTTTATCCAAAGCGCTTTACAACTTATGCCTCACATTCACCCATTGACTCACACATTCACACACCGATGGCGGAGACAACCATGCAAGGTGCCAACCTGCTCATCGGGAGTAGCTAGGGGTTAAGTGTAGGGATGCCCCGATCACGTTTTTTGCCACCGATACCGATCACCGATCGTCGTGAGCCATATCGGCCGATACCGATCCGATACAGATCGTTTTTGATTAAAAGAAATTTAAATTTATTTTATATAATTTTTTATTTTTTTATAAAATATATATATTATATAATTAGACTTGTACTTGTATTATCTGCGAGACATCGCCACCACGCAACAAGCTCCACTGTCTGTGTGTACTCTAGTAGCCTCCAGCTACAGCCAGGATTCTCCGGAGCTGCAGCTGGACCTATACTCGAGTAGCCTCGAGCTACGGCCAGGATTCTCCGGCGCTGCACCTGGACCCTATTGGTATAACGTTACTTAACTGTGCTCAGCAAGCCCTCAGCTCGAATACGCATCGAATCAGTGTTATAAGACATTGATATCAGGAGCTATCTGTAGCTACTGCTAGCCGGATATATAACGTTAATACAACGCCTCAGTGAATTATTTAGTTCAATGGGACATTTCGTTTTTAACAGTGAACTAACTTGCGCTAACGTGAGCTAACAGCTAACAGCTAACAGGTATCATACCTACCTACTATACTTGCTAGAGCGTTCGTTGATGTCAGGAGCTATCAGTAGCTAGCCGGCTAGATACCGTTCGGTTAGACAATGCCTCATCATGTATTAAACTAAAAGTGACTAGTTGACTGGGTCATTTTGTAACGGTAGCTAAGCTAACGTTAGCTCAGGGAGACGCGTCGCCGACATGCCGTCCTCCCGTGTCTCACTAGACTAGACCCGTGTTTACATGCGTGCGGGAGGGGCTGGACTCGAGAGCAGACGCCGCACCGCCGGTGTCTGAGACGGAACTCAGCGACAGCGAGTGAGGGTTTGACGATCGGTGAAAATAAAACATTATCACCGATCACCGATCGCATATTTATACTGAATATCGGCCGATAACGATCGGTGGCCGATCGATCGGGACATCCCTAGTTAAGTGTCTTGCTCAAGGACACATCGACACACTGCCGGAAGGAGCTGGAATCGAACCGGGAACCTTCTGATTACTAGACGACCGCTATTTTTATTAACACAACACAAGGATTCAATGTCCCTGATGACATCACTGGTGGCCATATTCAAACTAATTTACTCTCAATAGCTGTCAATAACTAAATAAATGTGTGCAAAACTGTTGTAACCCGGATGTCCCGTCCTGCTGCAGCTGAAACAACCGTTGCTCTGGTCAATTCTGTCCAGAGCGTTGCTAAACATTTATCTTTATTGCAACAGTGACTCTGGAGGTAGAGCAGTCGTCTGGTAATCCTGAGGATCCCGGTTCGATTCCCGCTCCTCCCGGAAGTGTCCTTGAGCAAGACACTTAACCCCTAATTGCTCACGATGAGTCAAATTGTATCAAAAAGAACATCGTTTTATTTCTGTGGCCACAGAAAAGTATCCTCAGTTTACAATCAGAGACAAGTGTAACACGAGCGTCTGACCAGAAAGTGAGAAAGAGCTCTGGTCAGACTTACAATTAAATACCAGCTGGGAATGACAAACGAAAACAAAGATGAAAAAATGAAAACAAAGATGGGTTTAGGGGTTTTGTCGTGTCTGACACAATACTGGAGACACGGCCAAAATGGTTTTCCGGGAATCATGTAATATCTAAGTCAAGCTGTCCTGGGCCTTGGGTTGTTTAAAGAACACTGTGTTAGAATGTTTGCCCTATTTCCTGAGTAGCTGTACACTAGTTAAACTTTATTAACTAGTCAAGGCTGTACAGAGAATATGTATTTAAACAGAGCTATGAACTAAAGCTGTACAAATGATGTAATAGGATGATAATATTTTCCATAACACCTAGCAACACATAGTCCGCTGAAAATGTCCATAAACAGATGTTGATTTGCATTCTATTACAGAGGATTATAAACAATTGTAGCCTGAAACATGAAAAAGACACATGTTTCCATGTGATTTACTAAACGTTGGACTTACAGGAATCGTCCAGTGTGGGGTCGGTCACCTGTGGGGGAAATGGTTAGGAACACTAATGTGTTGTAGACTATAACACAGAAACTGGAGGTTATTCCCCACCAGTGTTGAGGAAACTACTCTAAAACTATAGTTTGATCACTCCTTTGCTTGTCAAACTAAGACTATTTCGAACAAGTAGTTAAACTAGATACATGGCGGACAATTGACAATTCACAATCTGAGTCTGGAATCTCACATAGTTATAAATTAACATTAGTAAAGTGTGGGCGTCTTTGATTTACTGACTAAGGCTGTGATCACATTGGATGTCTTTTTGAACACGCCTTTTTTCTATTGTTTTCAATGGTTTGTGTCTCCTTCAAACTACGCGCCTCGTGTCTTTGAAGCAATGCTTTTTTTCGGGCGCTCTCAGTTGAAAAAGTTTCAACTTTAGCCACGGAGCGCACCGATGTCAACGTTCACTAATGTCAACGTTCACCAATGTCACCTTCTTGTCGACGGACCAATCAAATCAACTGAGGGGAGGGATTAATAGAAGCTAATTTTGGTTTCCGACAAACCTAGTTTGTATGACCAGGGCAGAGATATGAACAGCAACACCTGGAGGGCTGTGAGTTGTAATGTATGTAACTGTGTGTTAGCTGAGGTAGCAGCGGTGATCAGTGGTATCACTTGTGGCACCCTGTGCACTTTCGATTCTCCATGTAAACCGCCGCGCCTCACGCTTGAGTGCAAGAAAAAGGCGTCCAATCTGAGGCAGGCAAAGCCTCACTCAGGCTCAGACCCAAGGGTGCATTTTAAGGAGAGCACAGGGAGCAGTTGTTTAGGAGGAATCAGGAAAAGACTAAATTACTAGGGAAATATGTTGTTTGTAATGAACTACCTAAACGACCCAAAGTAGTTAACTACCTAAACTACATGACCCAAAGTAGTTCTGTTTCATACTAGCTCCGCTCAGCGTCATATTGCATATATCTCGCATCAGCGTATATACACTGAATAAATTTCAAAATGTACCTTTATATGCCAGCATTCATCTGGCCACACCCCCATCCGCTTACCTACATAAGCAGGGGTGGTGCCACACACTCATCTCCTTCTCAAATTTCATCACAAGCAACGTGTTGCTCATATGCCCACTTGACGTGGAGAAAAATATTTACTCTGAGGAAAGGAAGAACGAGGAGATACGTTGACATCATATCTTTATTTTCTCTCTCACTATAATCGAGAAAATACGGCGATATTATCTTCGTACTGGAGTGTCTGGAAGATGATGATCATTCTAAAAATCCTCCACCGGTTTTCGTATTGGGAGCACGCCGCTGCATGCCTCCCAACTGCAGTTCCTTGCTGTGGCTGGTTGCGGTAAAGCCTTTCAGCGGCAGCTGGACTGTAGGACGCGCCGCTGTTGTGAGGAGCGGTGGGTTCCAGGTTGGTGAGTGATGTTTGCTTGCGAGCTTCACTTGTCTGTTACTGCTATGGGGGCTAGCTGACAATGTTTACGAACACCGGCCCCAGATTAAGGGTCCTTTGTTCAAGCCTCTTAGGCAACAGCAGAGGACCTTGGTCTGAAGCCCATTATAGTTAACTAGTGGGCCACGACCAGTAACACTGGTGATCCCTGTGTTTTCTGGATGAGTGGATGTTTCTCTGTTACTGTGAGGCCCCGTCTTTCATATACAAATGAGAGTATTCCCTCACGAGGAAATATGGGCATGGATGTTCGTTAGTGGAAGATCTGTGTTCAAGTCAGCTACGGCCCAGATGGGAATTGTGCTGGCCCCGCCGGGTGTTGGTAAAATCACTGTTGTAAAACTGTGTTAACATTTCGTTTCTCTTCTCTCTTAAACAGTGAGGAGGGTTTCAGAACGGCGGCCTGTCTGAGTGATTGTTATATCATTGTGTACAAGTTCAGGTGATAGCTGCTTAGCTTACGTGCTAGTGGTGGCCTACTGTTAGCCAGTCAGCTGTTAGCTGCGGCGCTAGCCTGTTGTGATCACTAGGCTGGGAAACGTTAGCTTGCGTGCTAGTTGTGGCCTACCTAGGCTAGGCTAGGAAACGTTAGCTTGCTGCTATCGACCGAGGGCGGCCGTTAGCTTAATGCTACACTGTTGAACGTGCTTTGATTATAACATGTTTTAAACACTCTTGACTACGACGTCATCTTTGACAGAGGATGTTCGTCAAACCTGCCCTGAGCCAGGACGGCAAGGACTGCGTCAACAAGGGGGACCGTAGCGGCGGGATGGAGCGGCGACGCTGCCCAGGTCGACAACACAGAACGGCTGTGTTTACTACGGTGCCTTGTTAGAGACTGCAGTTTCGCTTGATCTGCGCTCAAGGTAGGCAAGGTCTGACCAGACCTTGAGCACTTCTTCTTGCTTTCCCTTCTAAATGTTTTGTAAATAACGATGTTTTCCAAAACGAGTGTTGCTGCACTACATTTAGGATACGATGCGAGTTATGTGTGAATTGTCTTGTCACTGGTATTTAGCTTCTCCATGCAAATCGGGTTGTTTATTACAGATGTGAAAATGATCTGGTTTGTTGTGTTGAGAAACATCATATGTGTTCTTGTACCGTGCACTCACAACTAAGGGGGTTAAACTAACCTATAAAGCTATGCTTAGTGACATATGAGTAAAGAATGATTCTTTTCTCAGCCTGTAATGACAATGAACAGTGTGTTCACATATTAACAGGTTTTCCTGTTTTAACTGGCCGTATTAAGGGTAAAGTAGGAGGGTTGTGTTTCCCCCCGGTTCCCTGGGGACTTCTTCATCCTCCTCTCAGACATGTTGTTACACTACATTGTGTCACTGTGTGGTAGGGATACGATGTAACCCTTGGCTTGATTGCTGAGGTTGTGCTAAAACTGCTTGAGAAACTTTATTTTCCTAAAAGAAAAGATTGTTTGGTCGCTTTTCGTGTGTGCTTAGCAAGGCCTGTGGCCGATACTAATCGAGAATTATGTATTCTCTCATTATGAAAAACGGCGTTCCTCTGTAGAGTGTTTTTGCCATTTTTTGTAGGTGATGATGGGTTGTGTGTGTCATGTGACCTACAACTGGGTTGGGCTGGCCACAGAAGCACATGTGTAAGTTTGGTACCGGGGCTCTTGGAGGGCCCTCTCTATTCTGTGTTTTTTCCTTAGTAAAAATCAGATAGCAGGTTAGCGCATGCGCTGTGTGAAGCTGTTAGACGCTTCATGGAGCTGACTATGACTGCGTCATATTCTTTTTTGTCATTGCATCGTATCATGGGTGTGGGGTCGTAAAGGGGTGAACTGGTAACTCTTTCTCCCCCTTTTTTCTGTTGGTCAGGGGTAAACCCACCTGTCCTTCAAGGTTCCTGTCACGTTGCGGTTCGGCACGTTACAGGGTGAGGGGGGGGGGGGGGGAGTTTCCTGGTCCCACGCCCTGGAATATTGGGCGTGTGCACCGCAGAAATTCCCCCGCCATAGAGTACGTCACTGCGCGCGTCTCTGTTGGTAGGACTTCCGTGTGCTGTTCAGGTCCATATGATGGATCTGTTTCAGGGGGTGGTCAGGGCTCCTCCTCACGAAGCTCCTATTCGGGCCTTCTGTGAGTTGGGATTCTCCTTCCATGTGAGGGAGCCTCCTCAGAGTACAGAGCCTCCTCCTCAGATTGTCAAGGTGAGTGGAACCTCAAGAAGGAGTCCTACTCTATTGTGTGTGTATTCGATTCAATTCGATTATTGAGTGTGTATGGGTTCAGTGCCTCCTCCCCGGAGAGCCCTAAAACCAAACTTTTACATGGCTCAAGGTGCAATATATTCTTTTCAATCTGTACAGCTCGCGTGGGAAGTCTCTCTGGGGATTTCCGTTTCCTTCCTATGGGAGGGTGGTGGGATGTAAAAATGTGAAAAGAATTTACCCCCGGCTGTGTAGACTGGGATACATACTGTTGGTGCTTCCTTCTTTTCTTTTAAAAGAGTTGGAGTTAGGAAGTATCACACCCCTCTTGTCGTTCCCCTGGGCGCCTTGGGGATTCAATGACAGGTCTAAATAGCCTGTTCATTGATGTGGGTGTGTCCCGACGCACGCATAGTGCTAGCTCGGGGTGTTCTGTAATCAGGCGACTGACTGGCACGCCTTGGTTGCTTGAGGTTAAAACGGCGTTTTTATAAAGCAACTGGGATGGAGGTTTTTCCTCTTCCGACAACCTGTTTTGGTTGTCGACGGATTCACTTTCATATCTGGGGGATGATGACGGAATGGATCTGAACATATGTAGAGGGGTCTCACGCCCTGGGGGTGGGCCACCGGGCGCGGTTCGCCCCGAACGTCTGGGTGGCGCCTTCTTTTCATGTTTAAGATCAACACGCATATCTGCCCCTTCTCCTGGAGTAGGCATGTCGGCGTGGTTAGGGCACAGGACTGGTTCTGGTCACGCTGGTCCGGATCAGTTGAACCCATTGTCCGCCGGGGATGCAGATCTGCTGTTCTGGTACCCTGAGGGACTTGGGCTTTTTCAGGGGGAAAAATGCCAGGTTGGTCCGGGTGTCACAGGGTTAAGCGCTATGGAGGCCCTGGTTGGGTACATTTTGTACTCTGCACTGTCGTAATGGCTTACGGCCATGCCAACCTGTACATGCTCAATCTCGTCAGATCTCGGCCGCTACACAGGTTGGTCCTGGTTAGTACTTGGTTGGGAGACCGCCTGGGAATACCAAGTACGGTGTGCTTGGGGCTGGTTCTCCATTCTTTTCGATCCTCTCTCACGCATGGCGAAGAGGGGCCTGTTGGGGTGGTCTTTGACCTCCTCTGGTGACCCTGTGCTTCCCGTATCGCCGGGCCCGGTCCGAAGTAATGTTTCGTCGACCCGTAGGCCTGGGTTAACCCTTTTTTGAAAACTGAAACACTTGTACTGCGGTATAGCCGGTGTATACCCGCAGGTGTGTTTTGGAGTTTTTTCTTGAGGGGTTATAGGAACAACCACCGCATTGGGTGACACCAAGGTGGTTGATTCCCTGGTGTGTTGGAGCAGTGTCAACTCCCGGGTTACCCGGTTGAGGGTGCCCCTGCACGTTCATGACGTCTGCCAATCGTGTCAGCCTTCTCTGCCTCAACCCCTCTGGGTGGGTTTTTTTTAAATGGAGGCTCGGTCATGCAACAACGCCAGCATACGCCCCTTCCGCCGGGGCGGCTGTGTTCAACTGTCCCCTCTGGCGCCTGTCTCGTCCGCAGTCTCCAGGCTCGGGTTAACAGCCTGTTGCCTGGTTTTTCCCCGGTGCGCTGCCTGCTTCCGTCGGTTAGCCTTTTTTGTGTGCTTACGACCATGCTGAATGCCTGTTCTGCAGGGTCAGTGTGCCAGGCGGTGGACTATTGGGGGGACAGGGCCCGCTCGGCTGAGGGGCCTTTGTCCGAATACGCTGGCGATGTGGGGGGCGGGGTCACTAAGTGCCCACCTGGTGGGGTCTTGATGCTGGCATCATGGACTTCTCCGGGCCCCCGTTCCAGGGGGTCCAGTCCCTTTGGTGGGTCTGGGTCTTCCTTCGCGCTCCGCTGCTACGGCCTTGCCACGGGGTTGGGTTTGCCCTTGACCCCGTGATTCTGGGGGCAGTAACGAGGTTGTTTCCTCCGTTCGTTCCCGGGTGGCATGCGGGTTGTGCATGTGTGTAGTCGTGGGGTCAAGCCACGGTCTGCTCACCCTGTGCGTTGAGTTGCTTGAGTGCCTCTTCGCACGGTCGGGTCCGTCGCCCTCCCGTGATCCCCCAATAGGGGGGGTGCCCTCCATTAGGGGGGGTCGGGGGGGCTAGGTCCTCCCTGATCTGATGGTTGTGGGGGGCCTCAGCGGGGTACATTTGTCGAGCTTCTAGCTCCCGCTCAGCTCCTGCTATGCAATATGACGCTGAGCGGAGCTAGTATGAAACAGAACGTTAGGTTATGTATATAACCAAGTTCTGTCAATACTAGTGACGCTCAGCGTCTAGACGCCGCTGCGGCCCTTGATTTTTCATTGTGGTGAAATTTGTTGGGAAGGAGATGAGTGTGTGGCACCACCCCTGCTTATGTAGGTAAGCGGATGGGGGTGTAGCCAGATGAATGCTGGCATATAAAGGTACATTTTGAAATTTATTCAGTGTATATACGCTGATGCGAGATATATGCAATATGACGCTGAGCATCACTAGTATTGACAGAACTTGGTTATATACATAACCTAACGTTAACTACCTAAACTACATGACCCAAAGTAGTCAACTACTGAAGAAGCTACTGAGATTTGAATGAAGTTAAACTACTGCACATTGTGGTTAAACTAGTTAACTACTCCCCAACACTGTTCTCCACATCTGGCTAACACAACTTCAAAGTCCCAAAGGCGAAAACGCTGGGCTTTAGAAGGACAACCACCACATTAATAAGAAAATGTCAGCCATCCCCCGCGGGAGATGCTCGCTTCAATTCCTAATATCAAAAAATATCTCTCAGACCAAATCAAATCAAATGCGACTTTTATCTAAAAAGAGATCTAAATTCCCCAAACGTCTAGCCTACATCAGAGAGCGCAGTGTTAGAGGGCATATGAGTTCCAAACGCAGTGCAGCAGAGACAGACACATACAGATTAGAGATTATACAAGCAATCACACAAAAAGATCAATCTGTTTTCTCTCTGTCTCTCCCTCTCCCTCTCCCTCTCTCTTTCTCCCTCTCTCTCTCTTTCTCTCTCTCCCTCTCGGTCTCTCTTTCTCCCTCTCTGTCTCTGTCTAGGATTATAAATGCTGCCTGGGTCATGTAGCCATCCTCCAGTTTGTATTCACTCTTAGCTCAATGTCCTGCTAGAGAAATACTCTCAGTGACTGACTGACCGCCAGCAGTCGGGAGCATGGATTTTGTGTGCACAATAAGTTAAAGGTTAGTACTGCTAATACAACTAGTGATGCATCAATACAACTTTTTCACTGCTGATACCGAATACAAAAATGTATGTCGATATTTTCATAGCTTTTGGTTACTACCATCATCATCATTCATCATCATGGTAGACCAAAGAATTATACCACTATACCATGGTTTAAATGTAATCAATGCCGGTGCTATGGGCGCTCCATGGCTTTTACCATGGCTGTGGGGTAAGGTAACAATGGCCAGTGCCATGGTCAAACTGACAACACCATCCAGTATCATCTAAATCCCAGCACACTTGAAGTGTCGTCCGATACAGAGGGCCGACCCGGACCATTACTTTTACTGCCTCCCTTAGTTTGGGGTCACTGGGCAAACAGGGTCGAGACTGACTCCATTTTTCACAAGTAGAGTCACAGTGAACAAAAAGAGGGTGTTGGAAACAGTGTTATAGTCGAGTCACTAAATCTCAAGTCCGAGTCGAGTCTCGAGTCCCCCGGTGTTCGAGTCCGAGTCCAAGTCCGAGTCACCAAAGAAGAGCCAGAGTCGAGTCCTCATTACCCGAGTCCGAGTCATCAAGGTTGAGTCCACTCCACTCTGGCAGTCAAAGAGCTGACATACAAATAAAAAAAGGTCTACATTAAACATAAATGACACAGTGGTCACCGTTTCAAAGGGAGTTTATTTACTTTGTGACACAATAGCCAAACAAATGCATTAGCCATCAATATCTTATGCCAAATGATTAGGGCCTATTACAAAAAATTAAATTTATTATAATTATTTTTTTTATAAAATAACTGTATTTATCAATTTACAAGTCTGAGTCCGAGTCATCAAGTACTACAACTCAAGTACTACAACACTGGTTGGAAGTGCTGGCATGAAGTGACTGGTATCAATGGATTCCTTGTGATCTCTAGGTTTCCTACGACACCGTCAGCCCACAAAAGATGGCATTGTCGGCAGGCCAATGTCAGAGATTCGACATCGTCCAATACCGATATTTTTTAAATGGCCCGGTATATATCGGTCGACCGCTATGAAATACGCATGTCTTTGCAATAAGATGATAGTAGAGCATATTTACATTCGACATTGGCTCACATTCAGATATGAGGTTCCACCTTCAGTCAGATTTTTGATCCGCTGCCCAGAACTCACAGACATTCCTCTCCTCTCCCACCTGCCTCTGTGAGAGGATACAAGGTTAGATAGGAGGAGGCGATGTTTATGAGGAGGTAATCTTGGTCCTAATCAAAGAGATGGAAAGATATCTGTGTTTGAATAGGGACAACAACCCCGTTTGGGTCTGTGATGAGTCCAGAAGTAGGGAGGCTCTAAGAATGTTATCTGGCGGCTGTAGTTTGGATGTTAAAGTTTCAGTACAAATGAATCGTGTTTTTCAATGTCGTTGCATTTTTTTTTTACTGAAAGTATGTTTCTGTAAAATCACCCAAAATGTTAGAACTGTTGTTGTGAAAATGATTACTAAAGCCCTTTGATCTATATTCCCCCTGGATAACAAAAAAATCAAGCCATTTCAGATATCCAGTTTGCTTCCTTTGAGATATTGCATAATACACACGAGTTACTCTGATTGGCCCATCAGTCACATCTAGTTGAGAGGACCCAGTGCACTCAAAGGTTAACCATTTGGGGATTCGAGGCACCCGTAGGTTCTGAGGAACTTCCATTTTTTACAGTGTATAGTTATAGTGTCTAGTGAACAGAAGGCCACGCCCCCTCAACCTACTGAGAGTTGGCTGTGCCCAGAGAACGTGACCTAAAACAATAACAAATCAAATCATACATCTGATGCTGAAAGATAACATTAATGATTACATTGTAATCATAACTACCTGCCTCAAACTATAGTCTACCCACATAACTCTGTATGATAGCATACAATAATGCTGTATGTACCGTAAATGGCAAATTGTGCATTTATATAGAGCTTTTATCCAAAGCACTTTACAATTGTGCTCCTCACACGCTACCCGGGAGGAGCTGGAATCGAACCGGGAACCTTCTGACTACCAGACGACACTCTACCTCCTGAGGCACTGCTGCCCCATCCTGTATATTATATTTATATTTACCACATATTATCCACATCTGTCTGATTATACCTGCATATACTCCTTTTTACATACCTGTACTATATCGCTATCTGTATATATTCCCTACCTACTCTTACTAGTTATACCGCTGGCCAATATGATTTACTACCATAGTGTTTTTTATACCTGTATCACTGTACATAATACTATAATACTGTACATACATCTGATTATCATTATCACTCATTTATACTATATATACTCCAGTTTAATCGCTTGTACATTGTATATTGCTATTGCACTATACTGTTACATTTGCACTCTGGTTAGATGCCAACTTATTTTCGTTACAAGTACTGTACTTGTGCTGTGTGATGACAATAAAATGTAATCTAATCTAATTTAATCTAATTAACACAGTCCACGATAAGCATTTTACGACCAAATTAAAACGTCATTGTACTGGATCTTTAAAAGACACAAATGTGTGATACCAAAGCAAGAATTGCCACTGGCACTGACTTACTGGCACAAATAAAACACAAGCTTCTTACATGACAATTCAGTCTCAGCTCCTCGCCCTGCACTGTAAATAGCAGCATGTTAAGGCATGCTATAAGCTTATGGACACACTCCAGCTCTCAAATGCACACACACACATGCACACACGCACACACACACCACCACAGACACACACACACACACACACCACAGACACTTGGGCATTGTTGTCTATTTTAGGTGTGATGTCAGCTGTTGGAGTGTGACATCACACCTGAAACACAACAATACAGGCATTGATTGGGCATTTGTGCACGGACAGTGATTTGCCTTCAGCAGTTGATGTAAAAGAAACGACCCGACTGGACCAAACAAGGGTGGAATGAGTGCTTTCTAGTTTACGTCAATAAAGTTCCAAATCTGCCTGGCGATTGCAAAGTGTCACTGTGCTTATGGATATGGGAACCAGAGAGCTCCCAATATGATATTATCGCAAATTTGCAATACCTGGGTGTTAAAGTTAGATGTTATATATGATTGCAAGTAACTGAGTAAGTAACTGTGTAACTGCCTAACTGTCTAACTGTATATAACTGATTCCACAAGAGGGCGCTATAGGCGGAGCCGTTAATGCTGCCGCCAGGTAGAGGGTATTTAAGGAGATGTCGACTCCCCCTCTGTCTCTTCCACCTTCGCTCTCATAAGAGAAGGATGTATCATGTACTGCTGTGGAGCAATGTGAAATAAACCACACCGTTTATGGCTAAAGATAGAAACCATGCCTCATGAACATATTATTGTCGCCCCATAGCAGACTCTGTCAACACTGGGCCATGATATGATGACGTTGTAGTTCTTCATGTTCTTTGTGATAGCTCTTAAAGTAACACGACAACATTATGGGAAATGCACTTACCGTCTTCTCCAGAGTCGGACAAGAGGATAAATACCTATTTTCTCTCTGTACGTTCAGTAGAAAGCTATCCGACTGCAAGCTAGCCTAGCTTAGCACAAATGAATGGAAGCAGATATGGGTCAGCTAGCCGCCTAGGTGTCGGCCCAAAAACACCCCTCCCGGAATTTTAAGCTAGGCTAGTTGATCCGTACCAAACTTTATTTGTATTATTATTTATACTAACTTTATACTTATACTTATTATTTTTCAAAATGTGCTATTATGTCATCTTTAATTGATGCTACATTGGCAGATGTGTAAAATAATCCATGGGCCTATTATTAGCTTTTATACATATATATATATATATATATATATATATATATATATATATATATATATATATATATATATATATATATATATATAATGTATTGCATCCAGCTCTTCTAACCAACAGCACAAATTTGAGGCAGGCCTTATTTGTAGGCGTTGACAATAATGTAAAATATAAACGGCCTGTTAGTGTGTGTCATGCAGAGCCAAGATTATTATGGCTGAAAGCAATTTACCCTCCCACCTGTGAAGGGTGCAATTCCGCTACACCACCACATCAAAACAAATCAGATAGCGCTGCTGCCTACACACCCACAGTGTGTGGGCGTTCGTTCCTTCTTGCCTTCCTCCGGTGGACAAAGACAGGCCATACAGATTCATATAGCATCTACACGAGCTCATCCAATATATCACCAATATATCTGATATAGACATAAGTGATATTCCACCGTGTGTCAAGTGTATCATCAAGCTCAGCTGCTCATCATACCCAGAGAGACACTGTTGAGTCTTTCTCCTGCGGAGTATATGGATATGGGCTTGATTGATTGATTGATTGATTGATTGATTGATTGATTGATTGAAAACTTTATTAACAGATTGCAGAATGTGTACAGTACAGCTCAATACACACAATTGTTAAGGGGATGCAGACCAGAGAAAGACTTTCGTCTTGTTTACATCAGGGTCCCCCATTTTCAATTCACCAGGCTGTCTGCATAATTTGAATCCTCATCGTCACATACGCGGGCTGCCTCATTACAATACCAATAGATATTGCCGTGTATTACACTTAGCCAATATCAGACAATACCCCGTAATTCTCCGTTCTCTGCATAACGGTGGGCACCTTGACTACTAATGCGCCTTGTCCACACAATGCAAGTGCAACCCTATGCGTGTGTGGACAGACCGCACGCACGGTGCATGCATGCACGTTTATGGTCCTTTATTATTGCGTCCTCGTTAGTGAGAAAAGGGGTAATGATGGTAATAATTAGACACGGCTGCAGCAAAGCAAAGCAAATTGGCATTAATATCTGCTCCATAAAACAGACCCAACCAACCCCTCCTCTGCCCCCTAGACATCCCTCTGTCGCGTAAAAAAGAGGCTCCAAAAGAAACGAAGGTATGGACATTTGAACAATCCTTGTCATTAGTATCGGGAAAGGCCTTTTTTTACGGGCAACACACACGATAGGACCCCCCCCCCCCCCCCGCGCAGCGAGAGCCGCTATTGTGTCGCGTAAAAGCGGAGCCATCATTGCATGAGATGCTGCAGGTTAAACCCCCTCAGCCGAAGCTCTGCACAAAAAAAGACGCAATAAATGGCACGGATTGATATTAATTCGGTACCTTTGCTCTCTTGGCTTTCTTCTGGGTTCTCCTGCTCCGCGGGAGACTCCATGGCTGGCTTGTTGGTCCCATCCATTTGGAATATATTCCTGGTGGTCCTTCCTATCTTGGATGCTGTATCCTGGCGATTTAGCTCTCTCTCTTTCTCTGTCTCTCTTTCTTTCTCTCTGTCTCTCTCTCTGTCTCTCTTTCTTTCTCTCTCTCTCTCTGTCCCTCTTTCTTTCTCTCTCGCGCGCCCTCTCTCTCTGTCTCTCTCGCTCTTTTTCTCTCTCTCTCTCGCTCTCTCTCTCTCTTTCTCTCTCCCTCTCTCTCTCTCGCGCCCTCTGTCTCTCTCGCTCTTTTTCTCTCTCTCTCGCTCTCTCTTTCTCTCTCTCTCTCCCTCTCTCACTCTCTCTCTCGCTCTCTCTCCATCCTCTCTATCTCCCAACCTCCCTTTCAAGCTAGTTTCTCTTTTCTAGATTACAATCTCGTTTCAAGATGCAAATGCCTCGTCAGATTAGATTAATTTCCCCCCAAACGATGTCACATAACGCTTCGGCCCACATCACTTGCAATCTCACTTTTATGGATATAAACGGTCGTGGCGGTGGGGTTTCTTAATTTATTATTATTATTATTATTATTATTATTATTATTATTATTATTATTATTATTATTATTATTATTATTATTATTATTATTATTATTATTAGTCGCCTATTCTTTGTCCTATGATGGATGCGGGTTTGCGAACATACTTATACTATTGTCCTAGACCACCGCGTCCATACACAATTTCAGTTAATTTCATCACCATCTCTCTCTCTCTCAGGTGGATCTGGGTTTCCTTTTACCCCCATCAGTGAAGCCGCTAGCCCTCTGTATGAGCGCAAAATGCGCAATATCTATCTTTTTTTTTTTTTTTGATCCACTTTTTTCTCCATTTTCTATATTTTCTCCCATCCCAATTTCGTATCATCCAATTCAACCCTCCCCTGTCACGAACGCTGTTTCTTGCCTCCCACAAGCCGGCTGCAGTGAGGACTAAGTCATACATAGCACAAGTCCCCTCCGGTACTTGAGGTAACAGCAGTCGCATCTTTTCACCTGCGCAGCTCGACCTCTCAGTGTCGAGGAGTAACGCGTGGGAGGCTCACGCTGCCCCCGACACTTCCTGATTCTACTGCGCAGGCGCACCAACCGACTTGTAGGAGTCGCTTGTTCACAACGTTCGATCCCCACCCTTCAGTTTTTCCCTCCCCGTAATACGGCCAATGTGTATTACTGCGGACGACCAGCCAAACTGAAAAACAATGTGGAGAGCTGGATTCGAACACGCGAATCCTAGCGTCTCCACACTGGTGGCGAGTGCCTTAGACCACTACGCCACCTAGCCGCCCTGCAATATCTATCTTTAAAGACGCAAACTCACGACGCGTGGCCTACACAAGCACGCAACTCAACTCAAGCATGGGTTGATTTATTCACACACACACACACACACACACACACACACACACACACACACACACACACACACACACACACACACACACACACACACACACACACACACACACACACACACACACACACACACACACACACGCCGCCCACTCGCCATCTGGTGACACAGGGCTGAGAGAGCGAAGGAGAGAAGAAGATGGACATGCTGCCTGCTGAAAGTAGAAGAGTGGAGGGAGGGAGGGGCGGGATAAGAGAGAGATGGAGGGCAGGAAGGAGGAGAAGAAAGAGGGGAGCCTACTACGAATCACAGGGGTTTGATTGGTTGATTGCAAATTTGATTAACAGATTGCGGAATGGGTACAAACAATACAGTACGGCTCAATACACACTTTTGTTAAGGGTTAAGGGTGCAGAAGACCAGAGAAAGACTTCCGTCTTGTTTACATCAGGGTCCCCCATTTTCAATTCATCATAATAACATTTATGACATACATGACATACAGATATACAGTATACTCCAGACATTTATGACATACAAGATATACAAATATACAGTACTGTTTATTTACAGACATAGTTTCTAAAAGAGAATATATACATTTGAGGGGGAGGAAACTGTAAATTGGGGGGGGGGGGGGTTTGGACATTTACCGGGGACAGTTTAGAATTGCGGCCTTCTTTTAAGGCTGTGGGTAGGGTGTTCCACATTGTTCTGGCATAATTGCTAAACGTGTTTAGTCCCTTGTTTGAGCCGAATCTGGGTTGAACATGATTTGTGGAACTCCCTCTGGTGTTGTGGTCGTGGTATTCACTGACCTTTGGGAATTATTTCAATATGTACATGGGTACCTTCAGGGCCGCCTCAGGGGGTGTGCGAGCAGTGCGGTCGCACAGGGCCTCGCGGGAAGGGGGGCCTTGCACAAAAAAAATTAAAATAAAAATAAAAATAAAATATTTCTTATTTATGTCGGCTTAGCTAAAGGCAGGGACAGCTAGTTAGTTTTAGCTACGTTATAATATCGAGTGCTAACGTGTGGTTCAGTCGGGATAGCCATGTCGGCTAGTAGCTAGCTTAGCTAAAGGCTAACTAGCGTTAGCTAACCTAGAGAGAGCGCGTGCAGCATTGTTATGCCAAGATGAAGAGGACGGTCGTTCGGCAGATGAACTTCGTCAACTCCACGCGGTTGTCTCCATCCTCTTGGACGTTTGGTGAGTTTTTAATGCACTCTATTCTATTCCCGCCGTGGATATATCTCTCTCTCTCTCTCGGGCCGGCTAGCTATCGTGGCTAAGGCTAATGTTATGTTGGCTAACGTTATGTTGAGCCAAGCGGGCCGGCTAGCTAACGTAGCTAACGTTATATTGAGCCAAACGGGCCGGCTAGCTGTTGTAGCTAATGTTATATTGCCTATGGCGGCCTTTCTCGATGGCTAGGCTGTGCTCGCTGAGTCTGTACCTAGTCAAGGATCTTCTTAGTATTGGGTCAGTCACAGTGCTCAGGTATTCTGCCACTGTGTACTCTCTGTTTAGGGCCAAATAGCATTTCAATTTGCTCTGGTTTTGGGTTGTTTCTTTCCAATGTGTCTCTCTCTCTCTCTCTCTCTCTCTCTCTCTCTCTCTCTCTCTCTCTCTCTGGCCTTGCTCTGGTGGAGGGTCAGGGGCATTGCCGGGTCTGTGCAGCGATAACACTGTATATTGACTGTAGAACGTTTTTTTTTTACCTTTTAGGGGGGGGGCTCGCGTTTAAATCTCGCACAGGGCCTCGCATTTCTCCCAGGCGGCCCTGGGTACCTTAGTGGTGTAGTGTATCTTGTAGACCAGGTCCATTGCAAGTTGCTGTACTCTGTCGTCTCTAAGCCATCCTAGGTTGTCAAAATGGGCAGGGGTGAGGTGGGTTTTAGGAGTAAGGTCAAGCACTAGTCTGACCAGTTTGTTTTGTGATGTTTGTAATCTTGTTTTTAGTGCCTTTGAGGTGCTTTGGTACCATGAGGTGCAAGCATAGTCGTAGTACCCTTGAATGAGTCTTCAGGGTATTCTTGTTTACCAGAGAGGCGATCCGGTACAAGAATCTTGTTTGTTGGTTTTTTATTACATTGGTTGGTTGCCATTTTGTCACAGGAAAGATTTGCCTCTAGAATGGAACCTAGGTATGTAATTTCATCTTTCCTTGTGACAATATTGTCACCCACTGTAACAGAGAAGCCGTTGGCCTTGCTGAGTGTAGGGATCGTGTTGGTAGAGGACCCAATAGCAGAACAGAACAGGTGAGCACAGGCAGATAGGCAGACGAGACGTGGAGCCAGGGGTGAAGTGTAACAAAATTAGCTTTACTTCGAAAAGGAGCAGTAGCAACAAACAAAGGATTCTCCAAAGGACAAATGTTTGTGCAAAGGTGGGGGTAAATGTGGGGGTTGTTGAGGAGTACAGACAGGGGGGAAGGGTCCTAGAATAGGCGGAGGAATATTGACCCTTACAGTACCCCCCCCCCCTCCAAGGACGGCTTCCAGACGACAAAAAAGACCGCCTGGGAACGGGCAAGACGGGGGGTCGGGATCCAGGGAAGGCGAACGCTGGGAGAGTCCGGGGGGAAAAGTCACGATGGACAAGGCCGGGACGAGTGACACTGGGGCAGGGGGGCAGCGACAGAAACCCAGGAGGGGCATAGGAGAAGTGGGGCAGAGGAAAAGGGCCGGAGAGGGGGCTGGAGAAGGGAGAACGGGGCACGGGATCAGGAGGACTGGAGACGGGGACAGAGGCCAGGAGAGGGGGGCTAGAGATGACCTCTAGGAGGAGGAACAGGAGCAGCCGGAGCTACTCTAGCAGGGGCTAAACTGGCAGTAGAGACTGGGTTAGCTACCTGGGCAGTGCTAGGTGCAGGGACTGTGCTAGCTGCAAGGGCTCGGGTGCTAGCTGTAGGTACTACACTAGTAGGCAGGGCCACGGTGCTAGCAGTCGGAGTGACTCCAGCAGGAGGGACAAGGGTGCTAACAGCAGTGAATACACTAGCCGGCGGGGCTAAGGCGCTAGTAGTAGGAGCTCTAGCGGACAGGACTGAGGTGCTAGCAGCAGGGGATCTAGCAGACGTGACAAAGGTGCTAGCAGCAGGGGCTCTAGCAGATGAGACTAAGGTGCCAGCAGCAGGGGCTCTAGCAGACTAGACAAAGGAGCTAGCAGCAGGGGCTCTAGCAGACGAGACTAAGGTGCTAGCAGCAGGGGCTCTAGCAGACAAGACAGAGATGCTAGCTACAGAGGCTACATTAGCATTCTGGAGTAAGCTAGCAGGGGCTAGGCTAGCAGTGGGGGCTGTGCAAGTAGCCTGGGCTGAACTAGCTGACGGGGCTACTCTAGCAGCTGAGACCATGCTAGTCTTCTGAGACTTGCTAGCTGTGCGTGCTACGCTAGCAGACGGGGCTAAAGGGCTAGTCGGAGTAACCTGGGGCGGTCTGGGCTCCTGAATTAACACTGTTTTGCTCTTATATACTATAATTTCCCACCAATAGTAGCACATTTTAATAATACGTTTGGTCCAATCCGGTTGGTTCTTCTGTGGGGGTTGGTGTCAATGGCCCCCTCCTTTGGGTTGTGGCCTCTCATGTTTGGACAGAGAGGGGGGGGCCTGCCTGTGGCCCCCGTCGGTGTCTCCTCTGAATGCATCAACATTCCTTCGTGTACCATTATTAATTTTCCAATCTATATGGTTTGTGTAATGACCTATAGACCTCTCATATCATCCCAGTACAGTCATTGCTTCTAGGCTGATATCAGACATCATATAGGAGACCACACCAACCTTTATTTACCAGATCATATAACTGTGATAACTATACCAGGATTCTTAATTCTAAATATCTATATAGATGTTTTTATTGGTTTCATTATAGAGTTGTCAATCCAATCAAAGCCAATCAAGTATCATGCTTTTTCATTTAACTTTGAAACATGTCCTTATTGATTAATTATCTTTAGTCCTGTCTTATACTATCAGAGCCAGTTATCTGGTCTCTGCTGTCGCCGCTGAAATCTGCTAACAGTTGAGTGTGACTTTTCAGTTCCTTTGTTCTAGTGTTGAGTACATCTGCTAGTGGGGGTTGAAATAACTGTTCCTGCTGTTATCTGATGCAACTGTCTCTAGAATCGTTCCTCATTTAGCCCTGCAACCCACTCTGCTGCTAAAAAGTATACAAGGCATAATATTATGGTTTTACTCTTGGCTTACCTTTTGATACTAAACAGTTGATTAATAGATAACTTTGTTTGTGAATGAGTGTCCATGACTAATCATCCTGTAAGTATATTCTGCTCTTCAACAAGTCTAAGCTGGTCTGCCCTGTGTTCAACCCAGATGTCTCTGTAACACCAGTATCAGCTCCTTACTTTAGCACTGAAAATCCATTCTGCTGTTGAAAGGTACACCTGGCTTTTACATTATGGTTCTCTAATTATTCACACATATTAGTTATGAAATTCAATGTCAAATATCACCACACTCTGTTTTACCCAGGTGTAATGATAGTTTCTTATCAGCGAGCCAGGTGCAGATTCTGCCGAGTTCAGAGCTGAGGGCTTTTTCAACCTGCAACTTGTCTGTCAGAGACCAGCAGGGCTGAGTTGTCCGCAAACAGGAACAAGTTGATGACATGTCATTTGCATAAATTAGGAACAGTAACGGTCCTAGTATGCTTCCTTGTGGAACACCACAGCTCGCTGGGGGGGGGGGGTAGTGTACCATTTACCTCTACCATCTGTTCTCTCCTCTCCAGGTAGGATTGCATCCAGCTCACTGATATACTATCAAAGCCAATTGCTTTTAGCTTGTCAATCAGAATGGAGTGATTGACAGTGTCGAAAGCCTTTTGGAGATCCAGCATGACCATGCCGCAGTATTTGCCCACGTCTACCTCTTGTCTGATGTGGTCGTTCAAATAGAGAAGGCATGTGTCAGTGGAGTGGGATGTTCTGAAGCCAGATTGGAATTCGTAGATTAGTTTTTTTTCCACAAGGTACTTTTCGACCTGTTCATAGACATTTTTTTCCATGACTTTCGAGATGGAGGTAAGAATAGAAACAGGGCGGTAGTTGCCTGGGTCTAATTTGCTGCCTTTTGTGCAGGGGGGGGGGGGGGGGTCACTCTCGCAATTTCGAAGTCTTTGGGGATGTATCCTTGTTTTATGGAGAGGTTTATTATGTGGGTGATGACTGGGGTGATGGCGGCTGCTGAGTCTCTGAGGAATTTGGAGGGGATATTGTCATGGCCAGTGGCCTTGTTAGGTTGGAGGGCGCTCAGTTTTTTGAGTACCTCATCTGTTTAAGTCGTCTTTGCGGACCCTTAGGTTTTTGTAGAAGGCTATGATGTGTTCTACCCCAAAATGCCCTGAGTGGGAGGGTAGTTTATTAACCAGTGTTGTGGCTATGTTTGTAAAGAAAATGTTTAAGTAATTGGCCACATCCAGCTTGTTTGTGATGAGAGTGTTTTCTGTCTTCGTGTTTATGTTTGTAAATTATTATTATTTTTTTTACTGCAGCCTAGTTGGTTGTTGAGTAATTTCCAAAGTTCACAGGGTTTGTTTTTGTTTTCCTCAGTTTTGTCATTGATGAATTTTTTGTGTGCAGATTTGATCATGGTGTTTACATCGTTTCTTAGTCTGTTTCTTTGTTGTTTGAGTTCAACCACGTGGGCTTGGAGTTTGACTCTTTGTCTGAGTGTGGAAACACTGGAAACAAGTCGTGTGACGTAATTGTGTTAAACGCGATAGGCTTGTTGTGGGAGGCAAGGAGAGGTTTTTCTCAGTGTTTGCCCCCAGGTCCTCGGGTTTACTAGGGAGGTGAACAGTGGGTGGGCTTTGAGTTGGGTTGGTTACACTTTTTAGTTGTGAGTCTAAAGCCTCAAAGAGAAGCAGGAGGAAGGAGTGTGTGTGAACTAAGGTAGGATTCCTGCGTGGAACGAGACGTGGGAGTCGAGCAAGTCAGACGACAGAAAAAGGTGTCAATATATATGGGAGATGATGAACTCAATCTGAAACTTAAAGGGGCACTTCACCCAAAAACAATGCTGATTTATTATTTTTATTTTTATTTGCACATAATTTCACACATACCCCAAGGCTCTGAACTGTTTTGAATATGACTACCATGTCATCAGAGGATCTGAATCCTTGTGTTGTGTTAATTACAGCTCAATGAAATTATGTAAGGTAGATGAATGAGATGAGGATTGCAATTGGGATTGCTATTTTTCATCGGCATCATTTCATTGAGCTGTAATTAACACAACACAATTATTCATGTCCTCCGATGACATCACTGGTGTCCATAGTCAAACTCATTAACCTCTTATGCATCAGGCAAAAAATGGGGCTAGTTTTGCATAACACGCCTGACGATTGCATACCCAAAGTAATTTGCGGTTTTAATCAAATGTATTTGTAAAACCCGCAATCACAGGTTAATGTTGCCATGGGCTGGACAAGTCAAGAAGAAACATCACAATAAAAAAAAAAGAAAACATCATGAAATCCAAAACAACACTCCCAGACATACCCCAGCGAATGTAAGGAAAAACTCACTAAAAAACCTAGCAATAGGAAAAAAGCACCACAGGCAATATGGAGGAGAGAAACCTTAGAAGGGCCGTTCAAGGGGGGATCCCCCTTCTTGGATTTCGGTGATAGTAGTGTTGCTAAGGATGATCGGTGGGTGGAGAATAAAACAGGCAAAATAGTTGGTATGTATAAACATATACGTGTAATAAAACACAAATATGTACATGGAATAGCAACTGGGGTACATAGAAACATTTTTTAAAGATTTAAATAGAATAGAGATAAGAACAGCAACAACAAGAGAGAAAGCATAGGGAGACGAGCGCTAGTGTAATAATAGGATAAAGGCTAAGTGTCAAGGCTCGGAGCTCAAAATATCAGAGTCATATTCCGTTTGCACATGAGTATGTATTCCGTTCGGATACATTTGACGTATGGGGTCGACGTAGAGAGGATCACATCAACTTGGCCATCACCACGGGGCAATGCGGGGCATCCACCACCTTTGTCATCACCACGAGACATCCACTCACAGAGAGCCAGGTAGACGGGGACAGGCATTAGACAGTTTGCGTGGTGGGTGGACATAGTTATAGATACATGTAGTAGGGGTGTAAAAAGTACCCAGAAATTATACTTAAGTGAAAGTATGGGTACTGTCTCAAAATCTGACTCAAGTAAAAGTCAAAGTATCTGGCTAAAAACACACCTGAGTAAAAGTAAAAAAGTCCTACTTTTAAATGTACTCGAGTACTAAAAAGTAAAAGTACCCTTTTTTTTTTTAAAGGGATAGACCAGGGGTCTCAAACTCATTCCATTGTGGGCCACGTTTTCATTTTAACTATACATTGCACCAGGTGAGTTAGTTGAAGAGGTGAGCCAATTAGTGAAATCATCAGCTGGTGTTTAGGCAAGGCTGGAATGAAACCAAGCATACACTCTGCCCACAATGGAATGTGTTCTGCGATAGACAATGCTGAAATGAAAGAACAGAGGACACTTTTTTTGCATTATTTAATGCACTTCTCCATTGAAGGTAAACTAACATGGACGGCATTCACATCACAGCATAAATAATATCACAATATTAAAGACAGAATATAGTAGTATCCTGAATAATATGACAATATTAAAAACAGAATGGTGTAACCTGAATAATATGACAATATTAACCACAGCATACTGGATTATCCTGAATAATATCACAATATTAAAGACAGAATACTGGAGTACCCTGAATAATATCACAATATTAAAGACAGAATACTGGAGTATACCCTGAATAATATCACAATATTAACCACAGCATACTGGATTATCCTGAATAATATCACAATATTAAAGACAGAATACTGGATTATCCTGAATAATATCACAATATTAAAGACAGAATACTGGAGTACCCTGAATAATATCACAATATTAAAGACAGAATACTGGAGTACCCTGAATAATATCACAATATCAAAGACAGAATACTGGAGTACCCTGAATAATATCACAATATTAAAGACAGAATACTGGAGTATACCCTGAATAATATCACAATATTAACCACAGCATAATGCAGATTTTGTACTCCAAGTGAATGTTGTTTAAGGCACTGGCCAAAACATTGAAAGTATCGGAGCCCTTCAGTCTTCTGGAGGCAAGTGCAGCAGAACACCTTTCAAAGCTTTCAGTGTCCATCCAGTGAGCGGTCACCCCAATGAAACTTATTCGTCGGGCTGTCCAGCAATCTGTTGGACCGTTTCGTCCTCTTCATCACTCATTGTGGCCATCTTCTATGGCTTGTCACTCTGACTGTCTATTCTTCTGATAACAGGTGTTTAATCAAAGATCCCTGCTTTCTAGTCTTGCACAGGGACCAATCAGCATGGGTACGGGCGGGTTCATTTTCCATTGATGGGGATTTGATTGGCTGTTTACCTGCGGTCGCAGGATTAATAACGTTAACGTTAGTTCGGCCAGATAAACAATTCAAATATACTAATTAAAATAGTTGGACCTGTGAGATTTGTACTTTGTACTTTGTTGGTCTGCATTTTAAATGTAAGGAGTAAAAAGTATGTTTTTTTTCTCTGAAATGTAATGGAGTAAAAGTACAAAGTATACAAACCTAATAATACTTGAGTAAAGTACAAATCCCCCAAAACAGTACTTAAGTATTGTAACAAAGTACAATTACTCAAGTACTTTACACCCTGTATGTGAATAGAATACATACATGTAGTAAACATATATGTGAATAGAATAGAAGTACTTAACCCAGCAATGAACTAAAACAGGCATGGTTTTAGACGTTGTAGGTCGGACAAAAGACGGTATGAAGCTGATCCATGACCTCAATGGTGCACATAACCAATGTGGGGGTAGAAAGTACTTTATACTTATAGCACATGCATGAGTCTGGTCTCTTCTGAAAGGAAACATTCTGAACTTTCTTCCACAACAGAATCACTCTGAGTGCTAATGAAATAGAGTTATAGAGGTTTGAACACACTGAAGTAAAAGTTTTGTTTACTCACATTTCTGGTTACTTGTTGCCAGATGCCTGTTTTTGAGTTCCAGCTGAGAGGTAAGAGCTGGAAAACATAACGGTTCCATAGCCTGAAGTCTTATCTAGGTCCAAAGTTGATAACAATCCCACGGAAAATGTGTGTTTTACAAAGGTTTTTGTAATGTGGCAATAATTCGGCATGATTATCCAAAACGGCCATCCGCTGCCATTGATTCCGACGCGCTAGTCAAAACAAAGAACTTGTCCGGCTTCTTCTTAGTGAAGGAAGTAGCTTGTTTTTCAATGTGTATATAATGTAAATATCGGTGGATGACAGCATCTACTCATAGCCATCTCAGAGGAGGAGGACAACAGAGAGAGAGTGTGTGTTAGCAGCAGACTAACAGCTGATAGCCACAGCGTTAAGGTTACTCGATCTTGAGAAAGTGCATTACCAAGCCACAGTGTTTGTTTTGGGGTAAGAGGTGGGGTAATATCAACATCGCCGTTGCTATAGTGATTTGGGTCAAAATTGCCGTTGCCATAGTAACAGTCACAAGAGAGAGGTCGACATCGCGAGACTTGAAGACGGTAAGCTGTGGGGTCTTCAGAAGACTAGTTAGATTGAGACACGACGCACAGGCAAGCAGACGCGTTGATCAGAGACTTTGAAAGGATCCCTCCTCCCCTCGCGGGGAGAAAGGGAATATGCCACATCATCGCTAGCTTCGGCTAACAGGGATGGTTTTGGCCGACGACGAGGCCTCAGAAACCATTGGACTAATTGAGAAGAGACAGTGGAGAATAATGAATTTAGGTTTTCTTCAAATACTGTTCAAGGACATTACAGAACTGTGTTTCCATCTTGTGCAGAGTATGTTTATGAGAATAAACATCAACACCAGGAGAGGTATCCTGCTTCCTGTGTCTCGTTAATTATCTTTTTGAGTCGGATTGCATTAACGGGGATGAAACAGTTGTACAGCCAGTATGAGAAGGTCGACTTCGGAGTAAGAGATAAACACAACGCAGAAACTTCACGAACACAGGTGACGAGGTGATACTGGCTGATTATGACCGAAATCTATCATTAGTCTTTCTTGTTGCAATCACCCCTCGCTTGGGATACCCTTGGCTCCAGAATTTGTAGTTATTAATGGGTAGTTATTGCAGGGGCGTCGTTTTGGTATGGCAAGGTATGGCACTCGCCATACCGTGTCAAATTAAAATAGTAAAATAAAATAAAATAATTATATATTTTTTATAATTAAATTGTTTTATGTTGATTTAGAATTTGAATGTCAAAATTATGAACGAAGCTTCGAACTATTCGGTACAGCCCTAGCATGTTTTCATATTGTCAATTATCTCACTACTAGGTGACTTTTACTGTGACTAACTGAAA
The DNA here is from genome assembly GCF_963971535.1 of Notolepis coatsorum. NCBI lineage: Eukaryota > Metazoa > Chordata > Actinopteri > Aulopiformes > Paralepididae > Notolepis > Notolepis coatsorum. Next base: position 32,624,664 of record NC_140165.1, on the reverse strand, counting down.
TATGCCACAAAAAAAGGAAAATGGACATACAGACGTTTTTAATCAAAGGGCAGCAGAGACAAGTGATACAGGGACACAGGTAAGGTCTTACAATGGCTTAGTGATTATAACAGTGCAGTTCAGCATTCAGTAACCCATACTTTTTGTGAATGTGTTTTTGATACTACATTCTGTTGAACACACACCTCAAAACCGTACCTAAGGAAAATTGGCTCAATTGCAAGAAAAATAATAGACAGTTATGATATTACATTCTGCATAATTTGTATGCAAAATATTGTGGTTCCCTGCTTTAGTCTGTTGACACATTTGTATACTAAAAATGCTTGTGTAGTCCTGTGTCATACCTAAATGTCATATAAGTGAATTGTATAGAAACAACTCACCAAAAGTGACTATTGCACAACTGATTTGACAAAAAAAAGGGGGAAAACCCCCCCTCCCTCCTCGCCATACCTTGGCTTTTACTGAAATGACGCCACTGAGTTATTGTCACATCCCTGTTCTGTTACAGCGTAGATGAGTGGCAGCACTCTTTTTTCTAGCAGCATAAAGTAGTACAAAAAAAGTGTATTTATAGCTTTGCGCAAGCCTTTTAGAGGATGCTGATTGGCCAAGCTAGAACCTCACCCTAAAACAACGAAGAAGCTCTCAGGAGAATTAGAATCTTTCAATATTTATTCTTAAAGACCAAGATGAGTGTATAGATATTTTCATATACATTCTAAATGTGTCCAAGTCTATTTCCTGTTGCAGCGTTTGCTTATATACCGCAGCTGACAGGAAATACACGTGGGCCCAAGCTGTTTCCCTAGCAACGGAATTCATCTGAAAAGGTCTATAATATAAGTCTACAAATGGTTCAAAAACATCCACAGCAACAATTTATTTACCTTCTGCTAGCACAGGTTAGCCAATATTGTTTACATTTAGCTTTGTGTATCGTGATACTTGCTTGACCTCTCCTCTCAGAAAACAGAGGGCCACGCCCCCTCACCAGTGGCGTCGTTAGCCCTGGGCTTCCGGGGCTTTAGCCCCGGATGTTTTTCTCCTAGCCCTGGATCTAAAAAAAAAAAAAAAAAAAAAAGAAATGTTTACATTTTTTTTTTTTACCTTTTTTTTTTTTTTTTATGTCAGCATCCCCATTGTCTGTGCTGAATGTTTGTTAGTGTTTGGTATTTTTTGTTGGTTTTTAGTACTTTTAAACATTTTTAGTAAGTAGTTTTCATTTGATCCTATAATTCTTTCATTCGCCGATTTGTGGACTTTTTTTTTAGTGTCCTGAAAGGCGCCTTATAAATCAAATGCATTATTATTATTATTATCATCCAGGAGGGAAAAGACACTTTGGATAGTAGGGACTGCATCTCTGCCTGTCCTGACCAGGAAACACTTTGCAACTGTGATCTCCTCTGGCAATAGTTGGATATTGTAATGTGTGGCGAGGGGTTGCAGCAATTCCACTGAGAGAAACTGGTCTGAGGCTGGATAACATGCCTGTATGCCTCTCATAAATTGTTATCCAACTCATGAGAACCTGCTCTCAAGCTCTTGCAGCATTCTGTCGACGACTGGATAGAACAGTCTCTGTCTCAGCTGATCTCCTGAGCTGAGGTCTGAGCTTGTGCCACAAGATGACTCAACTACATACTCGTCCATCCTTTTCTGCTTCCTCCTTTGGCTGGTAGTATGTTCCTCAATCCAAAGGCCATTACATATGGCCTTTGTCCTGTCATACATGTCCACTGCCATCTCTGATGTGCGATAACCTTTGAGTGTGTCCTGCACTGTGCTTTTAAATAGTACAGATATTGAAGATGTGCACTTTAACGCAGCAGCACCTGGAGCCATCCATACCCATGTCCAGTGTCCTATAATAAGCTTTAATCGAACCTCGGATAGTCCGGTTGGTTTGGGGTGGTGTGAAAGCTCATTCACTCTTGCAAGTGAACCCTGCTGCGGTTCATTTGTGATGTGAATGCAAAGCGGACCAAAGGCAGGAAAAGACCCAAAAATCGAATCTTTTTTTAATGAGAAGACTGAAACATATGTATATAATGAAACACACAATAGTTTTTTTTCGATTGCCTAAGCATGATTTTGAAAACGGGGCCCGGTGTTTCAAAACACACAATTAGCACAACCACACACACAATTATCAGAACACCTCAGATCCTTTGCTAAATTAAACACTTGTCAAAACCATACACTAATTTTGTTACCATATGAAACACACGTTACATAATGACTTAATTCTGTTTGAACCAGTTACACACACTGCTGTGCTTAACCTAAAACACATTTAGCAATTCTACTTCTCAGTGATTAGAGTACTGTAAGTGAAGTATGCAGATAATGTGCAAATATACAATAAATTCACCAAACACTACACAAGACCAATGCTGTAGACTGATGAAAATATAATTTATTTATCTACATATACCCAAATCAATGATGCAGACTGATGAAAAAAATAACATTTTCTCTCCATATAACCAAATCAGTCAACATTTCAACATGGAGAATCACAACAATACATGTCCCAGTTTTCATGCTACTATGTGCATAACACTGTAAGCTCAGCAAATATCAGACAAACATAAAATACTGTATCCAGTACAGGTTAAAATTACAGTAACACAATTATTTTTTTGAAAAAATGTAAACAGAAAATACTAGACATTATCTCTTTGCCTAGCTGGACCTGGCAAGATAATTCTTTGTTGTGATTCTCCATGTTGACTGATTTGGGAAAATGGGAGAAAATGTATATTTTCATCAGTCTGCATCATTGGTTGTCTTGTGTAGTGTTTGGTGAATGTATTGTATATTTTCATGTTCTCTGTGTACAGTACTTCACTCTCCTTCCATTTTGGTTGAAGACAGGTGAACTCACCTGCTGCATTTTTATAGTGCTTAAACCTGATTGTGTATCTACAATTAACTGTGTTTTTATTTTGTTATTGGTGTATATGTGTATGTATGTACAGTATATGTATATATATTATATGTATATGTGTGTATAACTCCTGTTGGGGCTTCTTGGACCAGATCAATGTTTTATCTGGCTAAAGAAATAAATAAATAAGAAACTGATGATTTGGTCCTGTTAACTTTGAATTTTCTAGGGACTGCCCATATCCCTCTCATGGACCTGGACCTCACTTTGAGAACCTCTAATGATTCTAGTTATTCAGTATTCATCTCTAATTAATCTAAAATTGCGTATTTCTGTGCTAAAAAAAAAAAAAAAAAAAAAAAAAAAGGGGGGGGGGGGGTGACCCCCCCCTCCACCCCCCTGGGCTGAAGCCCCCAATGTTTTCTAACCCTAAAAACGCCCCTGCCCCTCACCCCCCCTGCTTGGAGCTGGCTGTGCTTAGAGAGGTTTGTAGCAGATCAGGTGAATACATCTGAAGCTGGGAGGGTGTCGCCCCTGACATTGACATTCCACAATGGGCTTTTTCTGGCTGAATGGTAAATGGCTGCATTTATATAGCGCTTTTATCCAAAGCTCTTTACAATTTGTTCCTCACATTTTATCTGTTTACTCACACACCAATGGCGGAGGCAACCATTCAAGGTGCCAACCAGCACGTTGCAATTAGGGGTTAATTGTCTTGCTCAAGGACACTTCAACACGCTGCCCGGGTGGAGCGGGAATCGAACCGGGAACCTCCGGATTCCCAGACGAGTGCTCTACCTCCTGAGCCACTGTCGCCCCTCCGATGATTAGATGATTGTACTGGTTCTTTAATGCTCGGTCTCTACTTTGCTGTAATGCTCAGTCTGTTATTTCCGTAACAGCATATGCTTCCCTCACAAATATATTTTTTGTTACTTATTTGTTTTGCTTGTTTGTTTGTATAATATTATCTATTGTTATGGTATGTCTCTGTCATTTAATTTGATTAATTTCATTATATTTCTTTTATAGTACACTTTATTCCTCATGTTTGCACTCGCCTATGTACTGTTTAAATGTAAAAAAAAAAAAAAAAAAAAAAAAAATAATAGTTCACAAAAGAAAATAGTTCATGTAAAAGTGGGCGTGGCTAGCGATTAAGGGCCACCATTCACCTCATTTTCTAATAATAAACACATCCTGAAACAAAGGGACGCCATCTGCCGTGAATCCTCTTAAATAAGGTATTAATACAGACACCCGTGGCCTAACACAGCCTGGGACGTGCTACACCCAAAGCCTTCACCACCGTCCGGGAGAACACCCCCACACAGAGCTGTCCTGAACAAGGCCTTGATGCACTGATCCTTAAGGTTAAACAGGAAGGGCTTAAAACACAGATATCAGAACAATCAAGGGCTGCATTCAATAGAGGGGAAAAAAGACAAATCACGATCATAATAACATGAAATTAAAGTCAAAAGCATTTCAGCGATGAGCTCACAAGCTGTGGGGCAACACTACTCCATGATACTTGTTTTCTTACTAGATTTTATTCTCTCCAAAACCACTGGGATCATCTCCTATAAGAGCTTGTGTGCCCCTGAGGGATGTCCGTCAGGCTTACACTATGAATAAGTGAGATGTAGCCTAGATAGTGGGAATCCATTCTCTCGGTTAATAAGATCCGCTGGCAGGCGCAGTCACCTTTCGTTGGGTAACAAAGCGGGGATTGAGGCGAACGCGCTCAAAAGAGTTGCACGTGCACGTATACGCTCGCACACACAAACACACATATCACTCACGACATCATCACACAGATTCTCTCAACTCTCTCGGTTATCAGACTTCAAGGGTGAATCTCATATCCTACCCCCCCCCCCCCCCCCCCCCCCCCCCCCCCAGAATCCCTAGCTGGGCCACACAGATTATGCACTTGTCCAAAGAAGATGAGAAGATGAGATACCATGCTCCCTGGCACTCTGTCAGAACTCAGGGGTACACACACACACACACACACACATACACACACACACACACATACGCATGTGCAGGGACGTGCACAGGACTTTAGAGGGGCAGGTGCTCAAAGGCTGAAAAGGGCACTACACTTGTGTGTATTATATATTAACCGAGCGCGCGAGCGTGATTTTTAAGGGCCCTTTTCGGGCGGGGGGCCCCCTTTTTATGCTTTTTGGGGGGGTTTGGTGATCAAATATTGAATATTGAACTATAATAATCAGTGCAGGAGCTCACTTATCCTTGAAAGACACTTTTATCACTGACTTAAAAGGCCCATACATCTCCATAAATGTTCAGGGGGGAGGGAATAAGTGCTTACCCTACAGACCCCAAGAAGTGCTGTATATTCTGTATTGTTTAATATAAATGCATTTGTTATTCCAATCCCGATTTGTATTTGAGATTCCCAAATCCCATCGGACTTGACTTCTTCGTGTCCCTCAATGAGTGTAATACCAGCATATGCGCCACAGCGGTTTCTATCATCATCATCAGCATCATCATCACCACCCACGCTATGCATAAAATATATAGGTCCGCGGAGAGGCACGCTGAGGAGGCCGTGCAAACTGCAATGGAATATGGGGCATCTCTCTCTCTTTACCTAATATTTTGATTCTATCCTGACATTTTTCAGTTGGAAGGGCAGTCTATATGCGTAACGGTAATTTTTTTTTTTTTCTTTTAATGGCACTTTTTTGATGAGGCTCAAAAAGGCAGGTGCTCAAGCACCCCTTGGCCTCTATGTGTGCACGTGCCTGCGCATGTGCACATACAGTCCAGAGGTTGGATGCAGGCATCAAGCAGCATCTAAACCATTGCAGCAGTCAAGGTGCTACACTCTTATCAAGACACTGCACTCTTAAAACAGATGTGACACAATATGGCTTAAAATGCTGTTGCTATTAAAGGGGCATTTCCTCAAAAAACAATGTTGATTTATTTCGCACATAATCACACACGTCCAAAAACTCAGTTCTGTCCCACACTAGCTCACGCTCAGCGTTTCATGCATAATCTCGCTTCAGCGTATGCACACTGAATACATTTCAAATGTACCTTTAAATGCCAGCATTCATCTGGCCACACCCCCATCCGCTTACCTACATAAGCAGGGATGGGCCACACACTCATCTCCTTCGCAAATTGCATCACAAGCAACGTGTTGCTCATATGCCCACTTGACGTGGAGAAAAATATTGCTCTAAGGAAAGGAAGAATAAGGAGAATACGTTGACATCATATCTTTATTTTCTCTCTCACTATTTTAAAACGAGAAAATACGGCGATATTGTCTTCGTACTGGAGTGTCTGGAAGATGGTGATCATTCCACAAACTCCACCGGTTTCGTATTGGGGGTTCACGCCGCTACATACCTCCCAGCTACAGTCTTCTTTGATGCGGCTGGATGGAGTGAAACCCCCCCGGCGGTGCAGGGACTGTAGTGGCGCGCCGCTGTTGTGAGAAGCGGTGCGTTCCAGGTTGGGTGAGTAGTGTTTTGCTGGCAGGCTCCACTTGTCTGTTAGTGCTATGGGGACTAATTGACAATGTTTATGAAAACCGGGCCCAGGCTAGGGTCCTTTGTTCAGTCTCCTAGACGACGGAAGACCTTGGTCTGAAGCCATTTTAGTTTAACTAGTGGGCCGCGACCATTAACACTGGTGATCCCTGTGTTTTCTGGACGAGTGGATATCTCTCTGTCCCGTGTTAAGCCCCTTCTTTCATATCCAAATGAGAGTATTCCTTCACGAGGAGATATGTGCATGGATGTGCGATAGCGGCAGATCCATGTCCAAGTCAGCTACACAGGCCAGTTTGGTATTGTGCTGATTCCGTCGGGTGTTGGTAAAATCACCGTTGTAAAGCAGTGTTGACATCTTGTTTCTCTTTTCTCTTAAAAAGTGAGGAGAGGTTCAGAACGGCGGCCTGTCTGGGTGAGTGTTATGTCATTATATACATGTTCAGGTGATAGCTGCTTAGCTTACGGTTAGCCAGTCAGCTGTTAGCTGCTGCGTTAGCCTGCTGGGATCGCTGCATGGCCTACTTAGGTTGGGCCTACTGTTAGCCAGTCAGCTGTTAGCTGCGGCGCTAGCATGTCGTGATCACTAGGTAACGTTAGCTTGCTGCTATAGGCCAAGGTCTGGCGCGGGGTAGCTTCAGCTCCTCGCGCGCCGCCGCGAGCTCGCTTCTGGTTGCGTGCGCCGTTAGCTCGGCGTCTCGCGAGCAGGGGCAGTAGCGCCCGAACGGTTGGAGCGGCCGTTAGCTTAATGCTACTCTGTTGAACGTGCTTTGATTATAACATGTTTTACACTCTTGACTACGACGTCATCCTTGACAGGGGATGTTCGTCGACCCTGCCCTGAGCCTGGACGGGGATTGCGTCAACAAAGAGGACTGTAGCGACTGGTTGGAGCGACGACGCTGCCCAGTTCGTGCAACACAGGTTCGGCTGTGTTGTCTACGGGGTCTTGAGTCTGCACTTCGCTGATCTACGTTCCGGGTAGGACAAGGTTTGACCAGACCTTATAACACGTCTTCTGGTTTTACTTTTCTAAATGTTTTGTGAATAACGATGTTTTCCCAAAACGTGTGTTGCTGCAATGCATTTAGGATACGACGCGAGTTATGTGTGAACTGTCTTTGTCACTGGCAGTTAGCTTCTCCGTGCAAATCGGTTTGTTACAGATGTGAAAATGATCTGGTTGTTGTGTGAGAAACATCATGTGTGTTTATATGTACCGTGTACTCACAACTAAGGTAACTAACCTATGAAGCTATGCTTAGTGACAAGTGAGTAAGAGAATGTTCTTTTCTCAGCCTGTGATGACAATGAACAGTGTTCACATATTAACAGGTTTTCCTGTTTTAACTGGCCGTATTAAGGGTAAAATAAGAGGATTGTGTTTCCCCCCGGTTCCCTGGGGACTTTTTCATCCTCCTATCAGACATGTTGCACTACGTTGTGTCTTTTGTGTGGTAGGGATGCGATGTAACCCTTAGCTTGATTGCTGAGGTTGTGCTAAAACTGCTGGAGAAACTTTATTTTCCTAAAAGAAAAGATTGTTTGGTCGCTGTCGTGTGTGCTTAGCAAGGCCTGTGGCCGATACTAATCGAGAATTATGTATTCTCTCATTATGAAAAACGGCGTTCATCTGTGGAGTGTTTTTGCCATTTTTTGTAGGTGATGATGGGTTGTGTGTGTCATGTGACCTACAACTGGGTTGGACTGGCCACAGAAGCACATGTGTATGTTGGACCGGGGCTCTTAGAGCCCTCTCTATTCTGTGTTTTTTCCTTAGTAAAAATCAGATAGCAGGTTAGCTCATGCGCTGTGTGGAGCTGTCAAACGCTTCATAGAGCTGACTATGACTGTGTCATATTCTCTTTTTGTCATTACATCGTATCATGGGTGTGGGGTCGTAAAGGGGTGAACTGGTAACCTTTCCTCTCCCCCTTGTTTCTGTCAGTCAGGGGTACACCCCCTGTCCTTCAAGGTTCCCGTCACGTTGCGGTTCGGCACGTTACGGGGGGGGGGGGGGGGGGGAGGGAGTTTCCTGGTCCCACGGCCTGGTATATTGGGCGTGTGCACCGCAGATATTCCCCCGCCATAGAGTACGTCACCGTGCGTGTCTCTGTTGGTAGGACTTCCGTGTGCTGTTCAGGTCCATGTGATGGATCTGTTTCAGGGGGGTGGTCAGGGCTCCTCCTCACCAAGCGCCTATTCGGGCCTTCTGTGAGTTCGGACTCCTTCTTCCATGTGAGGGAGCCTCCATCAGAGTACAGAGCCTTCCTCCTCAGATTGTCAAAGTGAGTGGACCCTCTAGAAGGTGTCCTATTCTATTGTATATGTATTCGATTCAATTCGATTATTGAGTGTGTATGGGTTCAGTGCCTCTTCCCCGGAGAGCCCTAAAACCAATTTTTTACATGGCTCAAGGTGCAATATATTCTTTTCAATCTGTACAGCTCGCGTGGGAAGTCTCTCTGGGGATCCCCGTCTCCTTCCTATGGGAGGATGGTGGGATGTAAAAATGTGAACAATTTTTACCCCCGGCTGTGTAGACTGGGATACATACTGTTGATGCTTCCTTCTTTTCTATTCAAAAAGTGTTGGAGTTAGGAAGTGTCACACCCCTCTTGTCGTTCCCCTGGGCGCCTTGGGGATTCAATGACAGGTCTAAATAGCCTGTTCATTGATGGGGGTGTGTCCCGACGCACGTATAGTGCTAGCTCGCTGTAAACAGGCGACTGACTGGCACGCCTTGGTTGCTTGTGGTTAAAACAGCGTTTTTATAAAGCGACTGGGATGGGGGTTTTTCCTCTTCCGACGACCACATCCCACGACCTGGGTTGGTTATCGACGGATTCTCGTTCATGTCTGGGGGATGATGACGGAATGGATCTGAACATGTGTAGAGGGGTCTCACGCCCTTGGGGTGGGCCACCAGGCGCGGTTCGCCCGAACGTCTGGGTGGCGCCTTCTTTTCATGTTAAGATCGACACGCATATCTGCCCTTTCTCCTGGAGTAGGCATGTCGGCGTGGTTAGGGCACGGGACTGGTTCTGGTCACGCTGGTCCGGATCAGTTGATCCCGTTGTCCGCCGGGGATGCAGATCTGCTGTTCTGGTACCCTGAGGGACTTGGGCTTTTTTCAGGGGGAAAAATGCCAGGTCGGTCCGGGTGTCACAGGGTTAAGCGCTATGGAGACCCTGGTTGGGTACGTTTTTACTCAGCACTGTCGTAATGGCTTACGGCCATGCCAACCTGTACACGCTCGATCTCGTCGGATCTCGGCCGCTACACGGGTTGGTCCTGGTTAGTACTTGGTTGGGAGACCGCCTGGGAATACCAAGTACGGTGTGCTTAGGGGCTGGTTCTCCATTCTTTTTCGCTCCTCTCTCACGCATGGCGAAGAGGGGCCTGTTGGGGTGGTCTTTGACCTCCTCTGGTGACCCTGTGCTTCCCGTATCGCCAGGCCCGGTCCGAGGTAATGTTTCGTCGACCCGTAGGCCTGGGTTAACCCTTTTTTGAAAACTGAAACACTTGTACTGCGGTATAGCCGGTGTATACCCGCAGGTGTGTTTTGGAGTTTTTTCTTGAGGGGTTATGGAACAACCACCGCATTGGGTAACACCAAGGTGGTTGATTCCCTGGTGTGTTGGAGCAGTGTCAACTCCCGGGTTCACCGTTTGAGGGTGCCCCTGCACGTTCATGACGTCTGCCACTCATGTCAGCCTTCTCTGCCTCAACCCCTCTGGGTGGGGGTTTTTGAATGGAGGCTTGGTCATGCAACAACGCCAGCATACGCCCCTTCCGCCGGTGCGGCTGTGTTCAGCTGTCCCCTCTGGCGCCTGTCTCGTCCGCAGTCTCCAGGCTAGGGTTAACAGCCTGTTGCCTGGTTTTTCCCCGGTGCGCTGCCTGCTTCCGTTGGTTAACCTTTTTGTGTGCTTACGGCCATGCTGAGTGCCTGTTCTGCAGGGTCAGTGTACCAGGCGGTGTACTATTGGGGGGACAGGGCCCGCTCGGCTGAGGGGCCTTTGTCCGAATATACGCTGGCGATGTGGGGGGCGGGGTCACTAAGTGCCCACCTTCTCCGGGCCCCCGTTCCAGGGGGTCCAGTCCCTTTGGTGGGTCTGGGTCTTCCTTCGCGCTCCGCTGCTACGGCCTTGCCACGGGGTTGGGTTTGCCCTTGACCCCGTGATTCTGGGGGCAGTAACGAGGTTGTTTCCTCCGTTCGTTCCCGGGTGGCATGCGGGTTGTGTGTGTGTAGTCGTGGGGTCAAGCCACGCTCTGCTCACCCTGTGCGCTAAGTTGCTTGAGTGCCTCTTCGCACGGTCGGGTCCGTCGCCCTCCCGTGAAGCCACCAATAGGGGGGGTGCCCTCCATTAGGGTGGGTCGGGGGGGCTCGGCCCTCCCTGGTCTGATGGTTGTGGGGGGCCTCAGCAGGGTACATTTGTCGAGCTTCTAGCTCCCGCTCAGCTCCTATTATGCATGAAACGCTGAGCGTGAGCTAGTGTGGGACAGAACGTTAGGTTATGACTATAACCGAGTTCTGTTAACACTTAGTGAACGCTCAGCGTCTAGACGCTGCTGCAGGCCCTTGATTTTTCATTGTGATGAAATTTGTTGGGAAGGAGATGAGTGTGTGGCCCATCCCTGCTTATGTAGGTAAGCGGATAGGGGTGTGGCCAGATGAATGCTGGCATTTAAAGGTACATTTGAAATTTATTCAGTGTGCATACGCTGAAGCGAGATTATGCATGAAACGCTGAGCGTTCACTAAGTGTTAACAGAACTCGGTTATAGTCATAACCTAACGTTTTGGACACATTCATTTAGTTAGAGTAGTTATTGACAGTACATTAGTTTGAATACGGCCACCGGTGATGTCATCAGGGACATTGAATCTTTGCAATGTGTTAATTACAGCACCATGAGTACCTTGTCTCATAGGGACTGCTAATTACTGCTCATTTCATTGAGCTGTAATTAGAGCCATATTTGCACTGCAGGAACTTTCCCCCGGAACTAGGGACCAGGGTCTAAACAGAAGTTCCACCCCCCAAAAGACCCTGCTCTGGGGGTAGGACTTTAAAATACCCTGCTCTGGGGCGGGGGGATGGGGGGGGGGTGCTTGCGATGCTGAACATTCTGAATGAGTACGTACAGCATTTAATTTCAACATTTAGAAAAATCCACAGCATGACCCAGTTTATTTTGGTTAATTGAGCTATGCATTAACCCCCCCCCCCCCCCCAGCAAATATTTTAGTTACAGTACATCAATATTGTGCTGTCAGAACAGTCCTAAGTTTGTAGTTCACGTATTAATGAGACATTTAACGTGCATTTTGCCAATGTTATCTGCTTTCAACCAGGAAATGCAAACATGAAATATGTATTATAAACTGATCTAGTGATCTGTGCACAGAAAAGATTATTCTTTCCAGCAAATCTTTTAGTTACAATTAGATTGTATGAATTTAGCTGGTGAGATGTTTGCAGCTCAGGAATCATTGCACATTCCTGTTCAATTCCAGGACCAATATACTGTATGATCATGAAAATCTGATCAGAGAAAATTTTCCTTCTGTGTTCTAGTGAGATACTGGAATGCCTAGAGACCTTTTCCATGCATCAGCGGACTAATTTGCAAATGCAGAAAACAGTGGGCTGAAGAAACTTTTTTTTTTGTCCACTTTTTCTCCTTATTTTCTCCCATCCCAATTTCGTGTGTCCAATTCTCCCCTCCCCTGTCTTGAACGTTGCTCGACTATGCCCCCCACTGGTCGGTTGTAGGGAGGATAGAAGCCTTGCATCACGTGTCCCCTCCGGTACACGAGGAGGCAGCCTGTCACATCTTTTCACCTGCCAGCGCGGACTCTCAGTGGCGAGGTGTAACGCATGGGAGGCTCACACTACTGCAGAATAATGAAAGACCCCCACCACCCCAATAACAGCCTGTTCCAGCTGCTGAGGTCAGGCAGACGCCTGCGAACCCCAGCTACTAGGACGGAGAGGCTTAGGCTCAGCTTCTTCCCCCAGGCCATCAGAGCCTTGAACAATGAACATTGAGAGCCACAGAAACTGAACTATCCACACACAAGCACACACAAGCACACACACGACACACACGCTGAGCACGCTCACACACTAGCAGCCACTTTAACACTCATGCCGCACACACGCACACTTATGGCCAAGAGGAAAGGCCACTTTAAATTAGTATAACAACAGGAACAGTGTATTGCACTACTAAAGCTACCTAGCATGTCCTATATGCTCTGTAAATACTATGTACAGATACCGAGATGTCACACCATGTTACCTGTTTATTGCACTGTTGTTTTTTATTGGATTCTATTATATGTTGTACCACTGTATTTTTATTGGATTCTATTATATGTTGTACCATTGTATTGCACATCGTCGCGGGCAAGACCACCCGCATTTCATTGTATACTTGTATGCCGTGACAATTAAAACTCTTGACTTGACTTGACTTGACTACCCCGCCACTTCCTGTCTCTGCTGTGCAGGCGTCCCCCAACTGACCCGTAGGAGTCGCTGTCCACATCGTCCAAATTACCACCCATCGACTTCCACCCTCTAACTCTGCCAATTGAGCCAGTATGACGGCCGGCCCAAGCCGGAGGCAATGCTGACACCCGGATTCGAGACCGGAGTCTCTTGCATTGGTGACGAGCGCAATCTCCGCTGCGCCACCCAGCCGCACCTGGGCTGAAGAAACTTAAAGTTCTGTGAAACTTAAAGTACCTACCAATTAAAGTTTCAGGTCGTTTCGGTGCAAATGCTAAAGGCTAAACGGCTATGTGTCCCTGGTGACATCACTGGTGGCCATATTCAAACTAATTTACTCTGAATACCTGTCAAACTAAATGAATGTGAGCAAAACGGTTTAGAGTGTGTGGATGTGTGCAGGATTATGTGCAAAATGATGTTATTTTTGTTCTTCTACTTTAAAAATGTCTTGTGGTGGAATTACTGAGGCTTATACATTATAACCAGGAGGAAGCACAATCTGCCCTCAGCTCGTTCAGCTCAAGCCCTTGCGGGTGTACGATGTGAACATTCTAATAATAACACTGTAATAATAGCGGCTACCGGCTACTTGAAACCGATGGCGTTCTACAATTCCTAGATGGAATTCTGTGAAAACATTAAAAACTTGAAAGGTTACTAACTCATTGGTCGGCACTAGTGGCACGTCAGACTGAAAAAGGAGGGTCGAAAAGTGTGTGTGGATGGGGGGTGGGGTGTGTGTGTGTGTGTGTGGGGGGGGGTTCACAGGGGATTCAGAAGCCCCCTTATATAATCCCCAGCAGCCATATGACTAAGCCTGTGTGCTGTGGACTGTATTATCCCTCGGACGACGTCACAATGGAACAGAGTCTAGACAAAGAAGGACAGAGACAGTTTAGCAGGGACAAAAGCAAGAAGATACCCCCTGTGTGTGTGTGTTCCGAGATCTTTGTATGTGTGTGTATGTACGCGTGTCCAGATCTTTGTATGTGTGTGTATGTACGTGTGTCCAGATATTTGTGTGTGTGTGTGTCTCCAGATCCTTGTGTGTGTATGTGCATGTCTGTCCAGAACTTTGTGTGTGTGCATGTTTGTCCAGAACTTTGTATATGTGTGTATGTATGTGTGTGTCCTGATCTTTGTATGTGTGTGTATGTATGTGAGTGTCCTGGTCTTTGTGTGTGTATGTGCATGTGTGTCCAGATCTTTGTATGTGTGTGTATGTACGTGTGTCTCCAGATCTTTGTGTGCGTGTGCGTGTGTGTGTGTGTGTGTCCAGATCTTTGTGTATGTGCGTGTGTTTGCAATCTGTTTGTACATACTGTATTGTGGTCCTGTGTGGCACCAATGACGCTAGAATTAGGGGTTTGATTCCGGGGTCACATGCTAAGACTACTGTACTAGCTACTGTAATACTCTTTAGACAACAGCCTCCACCAAATGGCATTATGTTCAGTATACATTATGTTCAGTATACATTATGTTCAGTATACATTATGTTCAGTATATATTATGTTCAGTATACATTATGTTCAGTATATATTATGTTCAGTATATATCATGTTCAGTAGCCTATACATTATGTTCAGTATTATGTTCAGTATACATTATGTTCAGTATTATGTTCAGTATACATTATGTTCAGTATTATGTTCAGTATACATTATGTTCAGTATACATTATGTTCAGTATTATGTTCAGTATACATTATGTTCAGTATATATTATGTTCAGTATACATTATGTTCAGTATTATGTTCAGTATACATTATGGTCAGTATATATTATGTTCAGTATATATTATGTTCAGTATACATTATGTTCAGTATACATTATGTTCAGTATACATTACGTTCAGTATATATTATGTTCAGTATACATTATGTTCAGTATATATTATGTTCAGTATACATCATGTTCAGTATACATCATGTTCAGTATATATTATGTTCAGTATACATTATGTTCAGTATACATTATGTTCAGTATATATTATATTCAGTATACATTATGTTCAGTATACATCATGTTCAGTATACATTATGTTCAGTATACACAGTATACAAAGTGTGTCTGTGAGCCTTATGATCAATCTTCCACTATTCACATAATTCTGCTGATTCATGATGTCATATCCCATCATTTCAACAAACCAGAAAGAACTCGGTTTACTCTTTAGAAAAGAGCCACTTCATTGTTCACAAGGCCTTCCTTCATTTCAACCAACCAAAAATAATTGATTGATTGATTGAAAATGTTATTAACAGATTGCAGAATGGGTACAATACAGTACAGCTCAATACACACAATTGTTAAGGGGATGCAGACCAGAGAATTACTTTCGTCTTGTTTCCATCAGGGTCCCCCATTTTCAATTCATCATAACATATATGACATACATGACATACAGGTAGACAGTACTGTTGCATCTAGACATTTATGACATACCAGATCTACAAATATACAGTACTGTTTATGTGTACAAAAGGAGTCTAAAAAGAGAGTATATGAGGGGGAAGAAACTGTACATTGGAGGAGGTTGGGTAGGTGGGGTGGGGGGGGGGGGGGTTGGGTAGGGAACTGTACATTGGAGGTGGTTGGGTGGGTGGAGTGGGGGGGGGGATTGGGTAGGCGGGGTGGGGGAAACTGTACATTGGAAGGGGTTGCGTTTAGACATTTACAGGGGCCAGTTTCTAATTGCAGTCTCCCGTAGGTGCTCTTTGAGAGTGGTTTTGAAAGTGGGTAGTGATTCACATTCCTTTACAGCTGTGGGTAGGGCGTTCCACATTGATGTGGCATAATTGTGAAACGTGTTTAGTCCCTTGTTTGAGCCAAATCTGGGTTTAACATGATTTGTGGAGCTCCCTCTGGTGTTGTGGTCGTGGTATTCACTGACCTTTGGGAAGTATTTTGAACTCGGTTTACTCTTTAGAAAAGAGCCTCTTCACTGATCACGATGCCTTCCTTTCAGCTACAGAAGCTTCCACTTTCTTATGTGCCTCCAGAAAACCTTTTGGCATCCATTATGGAGAGCACCAAGGATGCCTCATTACACTGAAACAGAGAGACACTGGAGCCAAAATGGGGTCGTCCCGCAGTAATGAGGCCATTACGGCTCCTTTTCATGTGCTCAGACGTGGGAGTTAATGGGAGAGAAGGATGGTCTGGCCCGGTCGGGTCGGTCTCTCTCTCTCTATCTCTCTCTCTCTCTCTCTCTCTCTCTCTCTCTCTCTCTCTCTCTCTCTCTCTCTCTCTCTCTCTCTCTCTGTAAACAAAGGCACAATTACATCCTCCGACAACCACTTCCAGCAGGGGACTCAACCACTATAATCTATACTAGTTTAGCATGATTTCCTGATATAAACCACATCCGGAACATGAGAAGCATGCATCCTTCACACATGGCGAACACAAAAAGCGATACGAGCGGCTCGGCTTCCTCAGGTTGCCATGGAGATCTATAACAAGTGCAGATAGGCTCGGCACGCTGATTCAGATCTTCAGTGGTGATGCTATCAGTTCCTAGAAGGCTTCAGCTGTGGTCTCGTAACGACTCCGGTCTACCAAGAGCGTCAAAGCCTGAAATCTAACGAGATACGCCTGGAGGGGGGGGTGCAGTACCGAACAGAGTCTAATAATTTTACACAATCAGTTGAATGACTTGTGAGGAGCTTTTCTAGATGTTGTTTGATGCTTTGAGCCGTCGGCTTCTCCATGGAAAGATCGTGGAGATCTCTCTTGTGGAGGGATACAGGAGAATGTGTGTGTGTGTGTGTGTGTGTGTGTGTGTGTGTGTGTGTGTGTGTGTGTGTGTGTGTGTGTGTGTGTGTGTGTGTGTGTGTGTGTGTGTGTGTGTGTGTGTGTGTGTGTGTGTGTGTGTGTGTGTGTGTGTGTGTGTGTGTGTGTGTGTGTGTGTGTGTGTGTGTGTGGGATGGAAAGAACCATTTCTTAAGTACAGATGATGTGTCAATTATTACTATGTTGGATTACACCGAATGCCTGCAAGATGAAGGGAGGAGTGCAAAGCTGCAGGCTGCTGTGACGCACACATGCCAGCAGAAGCTTCGCAGACATTTGACATGTCACAGTCTACATGTAAAACCGTGGTCCCCAACCTTTGTGACACGTGACCCCTGAAAATGGAGGAATGCCGTTTTTGCGACCCTCACTACGATTGAGCTGAGACAGAATTGGTTTTCCTTTTCAGGTCATTTATTTTTTGTCCGATTGTTTTTGGTCTGACATTGTAGCGATGCAATGCTGGAATAAATAACAAAACAAAACAAAAAGACACAGGAAATTGAAACACGGTTTCAATTCTCATCACATCACCCTCCACCCCAGAGCGCTAAACCTGATCTTTACCCTTTGGTCTGCTGTGACCCCCTCGCTGACCTCTCCATTAGTCTACTGTCTGTGCCTTGAGGTCCATTAGCGTCCGTCTCTGGTGAATACGGGGTCAAAGGTCAAGGCGGGGGGTAGAAAAAAAGGCCCCCGCTGAGAATCATGGGACTTTGCCCTCAACTCGCCCGTCTCAAAGTGCAAATGTCAGTCCTGTCTGTCTGTCTGTCTGTCTGTCTGTCTGTCTGTCTGTCTGTCTGTCTGTCTGTCTGTCTGTCTGTCTGTCTGTCTGTCTGTCTGTCTGTCTGTCTGTCTGTCCGTCCGTCCATCCCGTCTCCTTTTAGCTTCCATTAGTTTAAGCTTTGACTTAAACACACACACACACACACACACACACACGCACACGCACACGCACACACACACACGCACACACACACACACACACACACACACACACAGTCACACACACACACACACACACACACACACACACACACACACACACACACACACACACAAATAAGTACACACATGCACAGAGTCTCTGTGAGAGTATTAGCCGCCTCCCGCTGACACTCCAGATTTAATCCTTGCCATTTTAATGGGCTTCTAGCTCTCTGCCTAAAAGGGAAACTTAGACTGGGAGGGAGGGAGGGAGAGAGAGACACAGTGCACCTTTGCATTGTCTCTCGCTCACCTAGAAAGAGAAAGATATCCTCTCCGCGGTAAGTCCTTCCGCCGATGGGACAGAGGGATGTGTGTGTGTGTGTGTGTGTGTGCGTGTGTGCGTGTGCGTGTGCGTGTGCGTGTGCGTGTGCGTGTGCGTGTGTGTGTGTGCGTGT
>NC_140165.1:32444014-32604014 GCF_963971535.1 Notolepis coatsorum | reverse complement strand
ACATGCTTTCATAGCAGAGAGGGGTTGAGTGGGCCTGATGACTACCCATGTGTATATGTATGAGGTTGTGTAAAATGCATTAGTGTCTAATCTATATATAATATATATATGTATATATTAAAGTGCTTGGGCGTGCGTTCATGCATAATTTGCATTAACGAATCATTTGAAAAAGTGTAAGAGCGGCTATAGTAAGGTTCTCGCTCAGCATTAAGGCTAACTGCTAACTAATGACTATTTTGACAGTCGATTAATCTAGTGATTATTGAAACAATTAATTGAAAAATAAAAATAAATTGATTTTATGCAAAAGATTATTGTATACATTTCTCGTACAATGCTCTTTCAAACAACTTGCAAATTGACTGTTCTAAAACATAAAAGCAAATATAAATGTATATTTATATACAATTATTTTTCTTAACAAAGTCTTGAAAGGAGCTGAACGGTTTAAATAATAATAATAAAGAAAAACATAAAACAAAAACTGTTAACTGTTAACAGGCTTTACATCAAATGGATTCAACAACAGGCCATGGAGGTGCAGCCTAACAGAGACCCAACCCATCAATTATAAGAATAGTTGCATACTAATTTCATCTTTGTTCATATTTTTTATACTATTATGTTAGATTACTGCTCCCGTGAGCATTTCTTTCTGATAGTTAACAGAACGCTGTGCGGTGATAGTTAACAGAAGGCTGTGTGCTGATAGTTAACAGAAGGCTGTGTGCTCGCAATGTGTGTTCCTTCGTGCTTCCCTGGCTGTTCCAATTGAAATGAGTTGGAGTGCTCAAATATTTCTGAATGAACAATCGCCCAAGTCGGTGGAAAGGAGAAGCTTCAAAAAGTAGTAGCATCAAGATCTGACAGTAAGATGCTTGATGAGCCATATTTAAGGCACATTTTCTCATTTCCTTTTAAGATTTGTATATGAGAATTGAGAACATTGGTTCTCAATGTTTTGACCACTGAGGGCCAATTTAGGGACCCAATATTGGATTGAGGGCCACCCATCTTTTGATCTCGCAAAGATGGCGATCACTGAAATCGCTAGCTAACGTACCTGCAATGATGATGTAATCTGTCTCACGAGTAGACATCTCATGAGTCATGAGTCACACACGTTGCCATGCGACCAGTAGCCTAGCAAGCTTTCAACCAGCTGTCATTCCTAACTTGACAGCTTAGCCCAGGGGGCACATTTTTACCTTCTTAACCCTTTCACTACCACACTACAGAAGGTTAACCTTTCACTACCAAACTAGTCAAGTCAAGAGTCAAGTCAAGAGTTTTAATTGTCACGGCATACAGGTATACAATGAAATGCGGGTGGTCTTGCCCGCAACGATGTGCAATACAGTGGTACATATAATAGAATCAAAAGAAGGAAACAACATTGTGCAGTAACAGGTAGCAGGTAACATGGAGTGACATCTCGGTATCTGTACATAGTTATTTACAGAGCATATGGGACATGCTAGTTAGCTTTGGTAGTGCAATACACTGTTCCTGTTATTCTAATTTAAAGTGTCCTTTCCTTTGGCCATAAGTGTGCGTGTGTGCGACATGAGTGTGTGCCCGCTCATGTTAAAGTGTTAAGTGGCTGCTCGTGTGTGAGCGTGCACAGTGTGCGTGTCGTGTGTGTGTTCATGTGTGCTTGTGTGTGGACAGTTCAATGTTCTGAGCACTCAATGTTCATTGTTCATGGCTCTGATGGCCTGGGGGAAGAAGCTGAGCCTAAGCCGCTCTGTCCTAGTAGCTGGGGTTCGCAGGCGTCTGCCTGACCTCAGCAGCTGAAACAGGCTGTTATTGGGGTGGTGAGGGTCTTTCATTATCCTGCAGGCTCTGGATTTGCACCTCTTGTTGTATAGAACCTGCAGGGGGGGTAGTGCAATACCCGTGGTACGCTCGGCTGAGCGCACCACTCTCTGTAGGGCCTTCTTGTCCTGTGCCGTGCTGTTTCCATACCAGGCAGTGATGTTTCCGGTCAGGATGCTCTCTACAGCTCCTGAGTAGAAGGACTGGAGTATCTTTCCCGATACTCTGAACTTCCTTAACTGTCTCAGGTGGTAGAGACGCTGTTTCGCCTTCTTTACTACTGTGTCTATGTGTGTTGACCATGTCAGGTCCTCTGAGATGTGGACCCCCAGGTGGTAGTGAAAGGGTTAACCTTCTGCAGTGTGGTTGTGAAAGGGTTAACCCTTTGTCGTGTGGCAGTGAAAGGGTTAACCTGCTGTGTTGTCGCAGTGAAAGGGTTAACCCTTTGGTAATGTGGTAGTGAAAGGGTTAAAACTGTATTGGAACCAGACCAAATATAGCACATGCATATTACTACTAACTCATCGCTCACAGGCCACACTTTGAGAACGTCCGATTTAGAACATACTACAAATATTGTAAGATACATGTACATATTTTCCAAACAGACTCTTACACTGGGTGAAATATGTAGCTGACAGATGTCTGTCAAGTCTCATTAACCCTTGTGTGGTGTTCAGGTCTGTTTACGGTGGTGTAGTGGTTAACACTGTCGCCTCACAGCAAGAAGGTCCAGGGTTCGATTCCCGCTTGGGGACCAGGTTTCCATGATGCCAGGTACCCAGGTGGGGTATCTCCCAGGCCTTTCTGTGTGGAATTTGCATGTTCTCCCCGTGCTCGCAAGGGTTTCCCCCCCGATAAGATAAACCCAATGGAAAAACATGCACAACAACAGATCGCTAACGCTGTGGCGTCCTTGACGAAGACGGGCAGGAGCACTTGGATTGGTCCCCGGGCGCGGCCCTCGCCGACGCCTGTCTGCTCCCGGCTGCCCTTGGGGGGAAGGACGACGGGATGGGTTAATCACAGAGACTAATCGCATCGGCGATTCTACAAAGACAATGCATGCGTGTGTGTTGCGGTGTGTGTGTGTGCTAACCGTGTGGGGTAACCGCTAAACATTGAGGATAATTGCATGCCAATTAAAGACCTCTGAACAGGTCCTGAATTATTATTATTATAACCCTTGTGTGGTGTTGTCTGTTTAACCCTTGTGTGGTGTTCAGGTCTGTGTGTGTGTGTGAGTGTGTGTGTGTGTGTGTGTGTGTGTGTGTGTGTGTGTGTGTGTGTGTGTGTGTGTGTGTGTGTGTGTGTGTGTGTGTGTGTGTGTGTGTGTGTGTGTGTGTGTGTGTGTGTGTGTGTGTGTGTGTGTGTGTGTGTGTGTGTGTGTGTGTGTGTGTGTGTGTGTGTGTGTGTGTGTGTGTGTGTTCCACCCTCCATTCAGTGACTTCACAGTTTGAGTGAAGTATCTGCAAACCAATCAATCACTCAGATATGAAGTGCATCACCGATTGGGCAGAATGGCAGCTAAAATATGTGCTTAGTAGACAGACTGTACGGGATGGACATCTTTCAACCCCCCAAAAAATAAATACAGGCGAGGGGAGGGGAGGGGGAGAAAAACAGGAGTACGGAAAGGAAGGAGGAGAGGAACCAGGGGAGGACACCAGACTCTGAGAGACGAGGAGAGCAGATGGGATGCGGAGACGAAAGACGAGATGATGAAAAGACAGAAATAGATCTCTGGCAGCGAGGGGAAGAGGGAGAGAGAGAGGGAGAAGAGATGAGAGTTATTTTTTTACAAACAGCCTCTTGGAGAAGAAGAAGAAGAAGAAGAAGAAGAAGAAGAAGAAGAAGAAGAAGAAGAAGAAGAAGAAGAAGAAGAAGAAGAAGAAGAAGAAGAAGAAGAAGAAGAAGAAGAAGAAGAAGAAGAAGAAGAAGAAGAAGAAGAAGAAGAAGAAGAAGAAGAAGAAGAAGAAGAAGAAGAAGAAGAAGAAAAAAGATACTGGCTCCAGTTTCTCCTCCGCAATAAACCATGTCACTTGGCTACATCCTGTCTGTTCTCCACTTCTCACTGGCCTGGAGGTACTAAACAGCCATCCTGACTTATTGGAACCAGATGTTGGCAGAGTGCATGAGAAAGTGAATGGGGGAGAGAGAGAGAGAGAGAGAGAGAGAGAGAGAGAGAGAGAGAGAGAGAGAGAGAGAGAGAGAGAGAGAGAGAGAGAGAGAGAGAGAGAGAGAATGCATGAGAGATGGAGGAGGATCAAGGACAGAATGGAAGACAAGGCATCGAGTGGAAGAGAAGTCTCAGTCAGTCACGGGGTCTGGGGTAGAGAAGCTGCATGTAACTTACTGTCACTGCTGTTATTGATTGTAGGACGGTCTCCTGCCACAGAAGGACTTTTAGCTGTAGCGCTGCCAGGACTGGAAGGCTGCTTTATATTGACTGGGGGTGTATGCATACTACAAGAGGGAGCATGTCTATGTTCCCCGGGTCCTATGTTCCCCGGGTCCTATGTTCCCCGGGTCCTATGTTCCCTGGGTCCTATGTTCCCCGATTGATTGATTGATTGATTGATTGATTGATTGAAGATTTTAGACCACCAGCCCTGATTCCAAACTCTAACCTTAACCAACTTCGAAAGAGGGCCTAAGCTTAACCAGTTCGAAACAAGGCGGACATTAATAATGAATAAAATAATAAAAATTTATAAAATGTTCAATCAATTAATCAATCAATCGGGGAACATAGGGATGATCCCCTACAAGACTGTGACCATCTTTAGCCCCAATTCAAGTTTCCTAATTTAGCAACTCCAATCCAATTCATTCTCAAAAGCACTCTGATGTGGGAAAAATTTACCGGGAACTTTGAGCTCATTAGTTCAGAGAATTCCATATGAAATCTTGGATAGTAAAAAGGGGCAGGTCACCCCAACATTTGGAGATGTCACTCCAGTACAATGGAGCTGAATGGCGCTCACCACCGAAAATAATACATTTGAAAAACTCAAAAGCAATGTCTCTTTCCAGAAATCATGACCTGTTACTCAAGATAATCCACAGACCTTTTAGTGAGCAGGTTCATGTAGGAACTATTTTCGACCGAACTACACCTGCATTCATTATCATGTACTCCAGTAGTAAATAGTTCCTATGTGAAATTGCTCACAACAAGGTCTGTGGATTACAAACCAAGTGCCATTCAGCTCCATTGTATTGGTGTGACGGCAGATATCTCTACAGCAGATATCTCCAAAACGAATCACACAGAAACTATCTGGATGGATAGACAGCACTCAGAGTAAGGGGGGAATATGTTTTTTCTTCTTCTGTGAATTGCACCTTTAAGGGTCAAACACAGTGCAGGCATACCAGAAACGGACTGGACTCGGCTGGAGTCCGCGCGGACGATGTGATAGCGGACCTCATCATAGGCATGTCGACCAACGAACAGAGGCATGTCCGCGCGCCACTCAAACTTTCTGTCCGCACGCACCGAGCATTCACACACAACACGGCCGGCATGCGCGCTGATCAAAGGAGACTGGTGGATCAAAGGGCTATGAGAGGAAAAAGCACTGCAGGCGGTCTGTCCACATAGTTGTGTGCGCCCTGTGTTTCTAGACTATGTCTGAGCCTTTACACACTAACCACCTTCCCACCGAAAGCAGCGTGGCTGCATTCAATTCATTTCCAATGTGGAGGAGCGTACTGTTACGAGTTACCAGCGATGTACTGCCTACGCTCCACGACATTGGAAATTAAGTGAATGCAGCCACACTGCTAGACCTGGCTGGTGGAAAGACGAAAGAGGCGCTGCTAGACCTGGCTGCTTGGTGTAAAGAGTCACTGCTAGACCTGGCTGCTCTTGGTGTAAAGAGTCACTGCTAGACCTGGCTGCTCTTGGTGTAAAGAGTCACTGCTAGACCTGGCTGCTCTTGGTGTAAAGAGTCACTGCTAGACCTGGCTGCTCTTGGTGTAAAGAGTCACTGCTAGACCTGGCTGCTCTTGGTGTAAAGAGGTACTGCTAGACCTGGCTGCTTGGTGTAAAGAGGTACTGCTAGACCTGGCTGCTTGGTGTAAAGAGTCACTGCTAGACCTGGCTGCTCTTGGTGTAAAGAGGCGCTGCTAGACCTGGCTGCTCTTGGTGTAAAGAGTCACTGCTAGACCTGGCTGCTCTTGGTGTAAAGAGTCACTGCTAGACCTGGCTGCTTGGTGTAAAGAGGCCCTGCTAGACCTGGCTGCTTGGTGTAAAGAGGCCCTGCTAGACCTGGCTGCTCTTGGTGTAAAGAGTCACTGCTAGACCTGGCTGCTTGGTGTAAAGAGGCCCTGCTAGACCTGGCTGCTTGGTGTAAAGAGGCCCTGCTAGACCTGGCTGCTTGGTGGAAAGAGGTACTGCTAGACCTGGCTGCTTGGTGTAAAGAGGCCCTGCTAGACCTGGCTGCTTGGTGTAAAGAGGTGCTGCTAGACCTGGCTGCTTGGTGTAAAGAGGTGCTGCTAGACCTGGCTGCTATCAGTGGAAAGAGGTACTGCTAGACCTGGCTGGTGAAAAGAGGTACTGCTAGACCTGGCTGGTGGAAAGAGGTACTGCTAGACCTGGCTGCTTGGTGGAAAGAGGTACTGCTAGACCTGGTTATCGGTGGATAGAGGCCGTCGCAATTGTCTTCCTTTTTTCAAGTCAGTCAGACAAGATTATCCAGTAAATACAATGCTTTCCAAGAGAAGATCCCTGTTAAGTCACAGAGGAGATTGTTTCCTTCTAATCCAATCAGCATCACCTAATGCCTCTTGTACGTACGCACGCACGCATGCACACACACACACACACACAAATATGCACATATTCTCCAGCAAACGCTAACATTCCAAAGGTGGCAGATGGTGGTTGTGGTTTTTACAATTACTAGAATGTTAATTTATGTTAACTCCAGAAAAACATTCTCTGACAAAGAACCAACACTGTTGCCGTTTGTGGGAGACTCAATGTTGGCTCAATGTGCAAGGGTTTTTAGGGGGATGGACATTAATAGCGGGGGAGTGGACATTGAGAAGGGGTGGACATTGAGAGGAGGCTGGACATTGATAGGAGGGTGGACATTGAGAGGAGGCTGGACATTGATAGGAGGGTGGACATTGAGAGGAGGCTGGACATTGAGAGGATGGTGGACATTGATAGGAGGGTGGACATTGAGAGAGGGATGGACATTGAGAGAGGGATGGTCATTGGTTGGGGGGTGGACATTGATAGTACAAGGTGAAGTGTACCACAGACAATCATCTGGAATCTGTCCTGTAATGTCCTCGTGGTGAAGGCTTGGAGATGTGGGACCCAGCTGGACCATGTGAGCGAGCGTCCCGTGGGGGAGGAGCCCCGGCCCCTGGCAGCTGGTTCAGAACACCTCACTGTCTGTATGGAGTGTTAACAGCCTGCTGTTGTTAGAGTGCAGCGTCCAGCGTCATGCAACTATGTCATGCTGAGAGAGACACACAACACAGGCGCCATCGACACATTATGTACATGCACACGAACACAGACACAAGCATTATTGTCATTATAGCCAAGCGAACTAGGACTAAATTGAACGCTATTCTATCTTTTTAAGGCCATCCTCTGTACAATGTATTTGATGCTCTGCGAAGCTCATTTAGGGATTTCATTTAGGTTTTTGATGCCTCGATGCTCGACTGAGCGATTTAGAAGGTCCTTTGTTCCTGCTGCGGTTAAATTCTTTAATGATCACCGCTAGCTCTGTGTTGAGAGGCTTGCTTCTTCTCTTCTTTTTACTGTGTTATGTAACTTGTACTGTATGTTATTGTTTCTTGTTTGTGTATTTGTATTCACTCTGGTGGTAAACCATGTTTCCCCTCTGGGATTAAGAATAGTTTCAAGTTTGTTTATTATTTGTCATAATAAAATACAGAATACTTTATGATGAAATGCTTGTTTCTGTATGAGCCCCTGAGAGTGTGCTACATACAGTAAAAAAAAAAAAAAAAATATTAAGAAGTAAGCCATACCATACCACACCATACCATACCATACCATACCATACCATACCATACCATACCATACCACACACCATACCATAATACCATACCATACCATACCACACACACAGAGCACAAAGCTGCAACAAGGAATGTCCACAGACACACTGGGACTGACTCATGATAGAAACCCCTTTTCTGTAAAGGAATCACGCACAGTGTGTATGTGAGTAACTTACACAGTGGGCATCAGCAACAAATGGATTATTCCGCTGCAGGCACAGCTGGCATCAATCAATACTGACAATCCACACATGTACTACTGCTGTGTGAGCGCGTGTTTCAATAATGACCGAAATATAAAGGTATTTTTTTTTGACTCATTCTCACGCCTCAAGAAAGGACCGCTGACAATAAATAAATTTAAATTTTTTATTACATTTTTTTTAAATAGGGGCGACAGTGGCTCGGGAGGTAGAGCAGACGTCTGGTAATCCAGAGGTTCCCGGTTTGATTCCCGCTCCTCCCGGGCAGCGTGTCGAAGTGTCCTTGAGCAAGACACTTAACCCCTAACTGCTCCCGATGAGCAGGTTGGCACCTTGCATGGTTGCCTCTGCCGTCGGTTGTGAATGTGTGAGTGAGTAAAATGTGAGGAACAAATTGTAAAGCGCTTTGGATAAAAGCACTATATAAATAAATGCACCATTTACCAAATGGACCGCTAATAATAGAATGAGATACGAGACCCGGAGATAATGTTTCTCTGCAATAGGCTAATATAATTATCCTCTTACTTTGTGCTTTTCACAGATTAACTCACTTGCAATTCAGTGTGAACTATAAAATGCACTGAGTAGAGAGCAGACCTCTGCCAAGGCCTAACAATCTCCCCACTTTGCTGTTACTTTCAGAATGCAACAATTTACCGGGTAGATGACACATACGAGAGTTGCAGATATCGCCAGTCTCGCGGCTGGGTGGCGCAGCGGACATTGCGCTCGTCACCAACGCAAGAGACACCGGGTTCGACTCCGGCTGTCGGCGTTGCCTCCGGCTTGGGCCGGCCGTCATACTAACTCAATTGGCAGAGTTAGCGGGTGGAAGTCGATGGGTGGTAATCTGGACGTTGTGGACAGCGACTCCTACAGGTCGGTTGGGGGACGCCTGCACAGCAGAGACAGGAAATGGCGGGGGTAGTGTGAGCCTCCCACACGTTACACCTCGCCAGAGTCCGCGCTGGCAGGTGAAAAGATGTGACAGGCTGCCTCCTTGTGTATCGGAGGGGACACGTGATGCAAGGCTATCTATCCTCCCTACACCCGGCCAGAGGGGGGCATATGCGAGCAACGTTCAAGACAGGGGAGGGGAGAATTGGCACAGTGGAATTGGGATGGGAGAAAAATAGAAAAAGGGGAGAAAAAGTGGATAAATAAAAAAGATATCGCCAGTCTCATAAAACCAGAGGCAATATATCCACAGGGAGGCGCTAGAGGGAAGGTCACAGAGATCAACAGATTTTTCCCTCATGAATATTCATAGCAAGCTTTGTGACTGTATGACCAGCGGGTCAGGAGATCTGCTGGTTTGAAAATGGGAGGTTTGGCCTGATGGAAGCGACGGGGGACATGTCTTCCTCTTTGGGTCATGAACATGAACGTACAGGAACAACATACAACCATTGGTTATATTACAGAAAAAAGTGGTGCGATTTGTCCATGAAGTGGATTCAAGAGAACACACCAACAGACAGGACATATGAAATGTAAAGATAATGTAATAATCTCAGACCATCAGAGACTCTCCTTCACTCTCCACTTTCAAATCACAACTCAAAACCAACCTGTTCTCCCAAGCATTCAACCTTCCCTACCCATAACCACCCTGCTTCAACCTACCACCTCCCTTTCCCCATCCCTACCTTCTCTCCTCTCGTGCCCCTCTCTCATTTCCCTTACTTCCCTGATTGTCTCCCCTACTGGCTTCTGTATTTGTTTGTGGTTTTATGTTCTTGTGTACTCATATTGTTCCCTGTTTCCCTGTTTTTGCCTATTGTCAGCGACTTTGGGTCTTTGAAAAGCGCTATACAAAATAAATGAATTATTATTGTTATTATAGTTGAGTTACAGATGTTATTAGTTATGCACAAGGCAAAAGGCAGAGTATAGCCAGAAAACTTGCAGAAGTTGTCTTTAGTTCCGAGGATGGGAACCATGGAAGGACATGTAATTGGAAGCATCAGTATGTATGACGACTTTAAAGCAGATGTGTATTTAATGTTGCGTAAAACTGTGGAATTCTCTGAAGGATGATTTGAAGAGTTGTCCAAATATCTTTCAGATCAAGAAAATGCACATTTACATTTTGTCATTTAGCTGACACTTTTATCCAAAGCGACAAGTTCTGTACAACAACTCTTTCAGCTGAGTAACAATGTTCATCAAACAGTGTTGAAACTTGGGTGCTGCAATGTTAAGTGCATAGTAGTGAAGACATAATAGTATAGTAGGAAGAGTGCATGATAGTAGAAGACAGTAAGAAGGTTAGTGTTCTTAATTTCAGATATTGATTGAAGAAGTGTGTTTTTAGTCGACAGCGACCATTGTGGAGCGAGAATAGGCAGCTTCTCTTTGATGACCCTCCCGGAGCTCAGATAGGAGTGGGTCTGAGGCGGTGTGCCACAACAAGGTTAAATTCTAGGACCTGTCCTCTTCACTATTTATATTAATGATATGGTGTCTTCGCTGAATGGTTGTCAAGCCCATCTGTATGCAGATGATACTGATGTGTATTGTATTGCTGACTCTGTACAATTGGCCATTTACTAGGGATGTTCGATATTGGCTTTTTTACCGATATCCGATATACCGATATTATCCAACTCTTCATTTCCAATACCGATATCAACCGATACCGATATATGCAGGGTTTCCCCCCTCAAAAAACGGAATAATTTCAGGTAATCCCAATGTTAGTCGTTATGCCAATTCCCAATCCCCTTTCTGGTCGTTGCGCACTCTACCCCCTACAGTCAGTCTGGGAGAGTGGAGACTATCACATGCTTCCTCCGACACATGTGTACCTACTACCCAGCCCACCGCTTCTTTTCACCTGGCAGCGCGGACTCTCACTGGGAGAGTGTAACGCGTGGAAGGTCACACTACCTCTCCTAGATCCTTCCCTTGCTGTGCAGGCGCCCCGACCGAACTGTAGGAGTCGCTGTTTACAACAACCAGGATCCACCCACGCCGGGTTTCCCACTAACACTGCCAATTGTGTTAGTATGGACGGCCAACCCGGAAGCACCACAGCTGGATTCGATCCCACTGTCTCTGTGGTGGTAGACAGACGCTTAGTCCGCTGCGCTACCCGGCCGCCCGATGCATACTTTTGACAATAAATTAAATAAGAAGTTGTTCTTACTTGCTTGCCTGGGTAAATAAAGGTTAAATAAATTATTACATTTTTACATTTGTATGCCAATATCGGCCGATAATATCGTTAGGCCGATAATATCGGATATCCCTACCATTGACCATTGACAACTTTCCTTTATTACCCTCCAGGAAGCTCTTATCAAACTTAAATTGGTTCTTAATGCTAGTAAACAAAATGTATGCTGTTTTCTAGAGCGAGAAACATTGAATATGATGGTTTACACATATCTACCATAAGTGGTTCTAGCATTGAGAGAGTCACTGAATATAAATATCTTGGTGTGTGGCTCGATGAGAAATTTACATTTCAATTCCATGCATGTGGACAACCTTGTCTCCAAGTTGTGACAGAAAATTGGCTTCCTGTACAGAAACAGAACCACGTTTCCTTTGATTAGTAGGAAGAGAGTTGTTGAAGCAGTTTTCTTATCAGTCCTGGACGCGTGAATATTAAAGGCAACCAACTTGTGTTCAGCTTTTCGTTCAGCGTTTCTCTGATTGGCCACACGGCCACGTGACCGCCCTAGCACACGCCCTTATCCGCGCTGTGTGTTGTCAGTAACAGAGAGTGACCGCGGCCGCGCATGCGCATGAGGCTCCCCCAGGTGCTCGAGAGAGGTGCTTGTTGGTTAATGCCTCATTGTGTTTGCGTTGTTGGTTAATGCCCGTTGTTGTTGGTTAATGCCATATCGCTATCGCCGCATCACTTAACGCCATAACTAACTGCCTAACTAACTAACTAACTAACTATTTCGCGATGGACCCTGCCGCCAACGTGCAAGCTTTTGTGCCAGCACAGAGCAATTCGCATGTTTCATTGATTAACGCCATTACCTGCTGTGCTGTAGGCGCAAGCAGAGGTACAGTAAGGTACAGTAGGTGTAGGTTACATTTTTCATTGATTAACGCCATTACCTGTTGTGCTGTAGGCGCAAGCAGAGGTACAGTAAGGTACAGTAGGTGTAGGTTACATGTTTCATTGATTAACGCCATTACCTGCTGTGCTGTAGGCGCAAGCAGAGGTACAGTAAGGTACAGTAGGTGTAGGTTACATGTTTCATTGATTAACGCCATTACCTGCTGTGCTGTAGGCGCAAGCAG
The DNA here is from genome assembly GCF_963971535.1 of Notolepis coatsorum. NCBI lineage: Eukaryota > Metazoa > Chordata > Actinopteri > Aulopiformes > Paralepididae > Notolepis > Notolepis coatsorum. Next base: position 32,591,664 of record NC_140165.1, on the reverse strand, counting down.
AGGTACAGTAAGGTACATAATTGTAAGTAGGTGAATTCTACACATCTGACAATATCATAATGGTGTGTTTTCTATATTATATCCACAATCATTCATCTAAAAAATTGTATGGGCGTAAATACATGTTAAGATATTCAAAATCGTCACAGCAGTATAGTTTGTTTATACTTCAGAAGTGATGTACAGTGACGCGTGAATCTGGTATTTTGCGCCATCTGACAATATCATAATGATGTGTTTTTTTTTCTTTTTTTTTTTGATCTTTTTCCCCCTCCATTTTCCTCCGATTTTCTCCCATCCCAATGTTAGTCGTATGCCAATTCCCAGTCCCTTCCTGGTCGCTGCGCACTTACCCCCCACAGTCAGATCATCTGGGAGAGTGGAGGCTACCACGTGCTTCCTCCGACACACGTCCAGCCAATCACCGCTTCTTTTCACCTGGCAGCGCGGATTCTCATCGAGAGGGCGTAGCGTGTGGGAGGACCACACTATCCCCCTCAAGTCCTATCCGCGCTTAGCAGGCGCCCCGACCGAACTGTAGGAGTCGCTGTTTACAACGACCCGGACCCACCCCGCCAGCTTCTCCCACCCTCTAATACAGCCAATTGTATTAGTGCAGACGGCCAGCCAAGCTGGTGACAACCCCGGAGCTGTGAGCTGGATTCGAACAGGCGAATTCGAATCCAGCTCACAGCTCCGGGGCTGGTGACGAACGCAATCTCCGCTCGGCCACCTAACCGCCTTCATAATGATGTGTTTTCTATATTATATCCACAATCATTCATCTAAAAAATTGTATGGGCGTAAAAATACATGTTAAGATATTCAAAATCGTCACAGCAGTATAGTTTGTTTATACTTCAGAAGTGATGTACAGTGACGCGTGAATCTGGTATTTTGCGCCATCTGACAATATCATAATGATGTGTTTTCTATATTATATCCACAATAATTCATCTAAAAAATTGTATGGGCGTAAATACATGTTAAGATATTCAAAATCGTCACAGCAGTATAGTTTGTTTATACTTCAGAAGTGATGTACAGTGACGAGTGAATCTGGTAGTTGGTTGTTAGTGTTCCTATACCTCAATGAGTCAGTCAGACAGTAGGTACCTTTAGGTTATAGCTTTTAATGTACCTCCGTGTATATCCATACAACATGTCGTGAGCATACACAATTGCACTCTGAACTCTACTCAAGTCCCGCCCACTTCTTTAGGCTATTGGCTTACACCACATCTCCCTTTTTGACCTGTTAGAATAACATTAACATTTCCCAGTTCCACATGAACATCTTCACATAACATTCACTTAAGAACAAATGTGTTTATGAAACTGGTTAAACAATGCACTTTTTACGTGTACATTAGAACATCAAACAATGTTCCGCTCACAGATCTAGTCTATGAGGTCTATACCTCTCTGCCTGACCTTGTTCTGACCGTGTCAGGGGAGACCCGAGGTGAGTCCATACTAGACAGTACTGGTTGAGGAGAACCAGGCACAACAGGAATGTCCTCCTGTGGTGTATGACTGTGTCAGGCTTCATGTCTCTGTTCAGGCATAGGCACTAGGTGATGACGGTTTCGTCTGATTGTGCCATGTGGCCCGCTGACAAGGTAGGACTGTGGTGTGTGATGTGCGGCTGTCACTGTGCCTGGTGACTTCATATCGGTGACCCACACCGGATCTCCTGGTGACAGCGTTGTGAGATTCTTCACCCTGTGTCTATGGTTGAAGTGCTTCGAATCCATCCATCTCTTCTCTCTTTCCCTCTGCTGAAGTCTCCCTAGATCGGGAAGTGCTTGCTCCAACACCGCTGGGAAGGTAGGCACCGTTGTGCACAGACGGCGTCACCATGAGCAGCTGTGCCGGGCTGAAACCATTACTCAAAGGCGTCGCCCTGGATGCGAGCATGGCAAGATATGGATCTGATGATTTCTTCAGCAGGTTTTTAACCGTTTTGACTGCTCGTTCCGACTCGCCGTTCGATTGGGGAAATCTCGGACTGCTGGTTGTGTGCACAAAGCCATAATGTGCAGCGAAGGCTTGCATGTCCTGTCCCGAAAATTGGGGCCCGTTATCAGATATCAAAGTCTCTGGAATTCCATGCCGAGCGAACATCGATTTGAGGTAAACTATGACATCTGATGATCTTGTTGGGCCTAGTTTGGCTATCTCCACATACCTGGAGTAGTAGTCAACCACGAGCAGATAGTTGCTACCGTTCAGGGAGAACAGGTCTGCCCCCAGCTTCTGCCAGGGCCTGTCGGGGAGTGTAGTTGGCATGAGTGGCTCACGCGTGTTCACCCGCTCTTCGAGACACGCTCTACAGTTCAGAACTAGCTCCTCTATCTGACCGCTCAACCCTGGCCACCACACAGCCTGCCTTGCCCGGTCTCCGCACTTGACCACCCCCTGGTGGCCCTCGTGTATCTTTTCCAATACACTGTTCCTCATTGTGGAGGGGATCACCAATCTCGTGCCTCTCAGCAGCAGTCCATCATGCACACTCAGGACGGCGCGCTCCGCCCAGTAGTGCCTCACTGGCCCTTCCAGTCTGCTGCTGTCTGGCCACCCCTGCACGCAGTATTGTATGATCTGTGTGCACACACTGTCGTTGCCCAGCTGTTCCCTGAGATTGTGTAAGTAGCTGCTACTTGCTGGTAGGTTATCCATGATGGAGTCGACGTAGATATTGGTGTCCTCCATCAGCTCTTTGTCCCGTCCGGTGCCGCCATCCTCCAGAGGTGCACGCGACAGGGTGTCGGCTGTAGTCAGACTCTTCCCCGCAACGTGAGTGACGAAGTAAGAGTATCTCATGAGATGCATACGGAACCGCTGTATCCGTGGTGGGAGAGCGTCGAGCGCCTGTCCCCCTAGCAGGCTCACCAGTGGCTTATGGTCTGTTTCCAACTCTAAATGCAGACCCAGGATAAAGTCATTGAACCTCTCACACGCCCAGGTCAGGGCCAGAGCCTCCTTTTCTACCTGGGCGTACCGCTGCTCTGTGGGTGTGAGAGACCTGGAGGCATACGCTACAGGTGCCCAGACGTCATTGTTTCTCTGTAGCATGACCGCTCCCAATCCGTATGACGAGGCATCTGCCGAAATCTTCAGGTCACGATTAGGATCATACAGCTGGAGAACAGGTGTAGATGAGAGCTCTTGTTTGAGGTTGTCGAATGCCTTTTGCTGTTCATGTCCCCAGACCCACAGGTTCTTCTTAGACAGCAAGTCTCTCAGCGGCTTGTCCTTCTCCGCCAGATTAGGAATGAACTTCCCGAGCTGGTTGACCATGCCCAGGAAGCTCCTGAGCTTAGTCATGTCAGTTGGCTGGTCCATGTGTTGAACCGCTCTTGTTTTGTCCGGGTCTGACCTCATCCCCTCCGCGGAGACAACGTGTCCAAGGAACTTCACCTCTCGCACGCCAAACTCACATTTGTCCATGTTGAGAGTGATTCCGGCCTTTTGCGCCCTCTCCAGGACAACATGCACCCTTGCATCGTGCTCCACTTGAGATGAGCCCCATATGAGGACGTCGTCCATATGGCAGGCGACTCCTTCGAGACCCTCTGTGACTTCTGTCACCATCCGATTCTGGAAATGTTCTGGGGCAGAAGAAATTCCAAATGGTAGTCGATTGAAGTAGTAACGGCCGAATGGGGTGATAAATGTAGTGTAGAGTGCAGACTCCTTCGCCAGAGGAATCTGCCAGAACCCCATATTAGCATCCAGTTTGGTGAAGAGTTGTGCTCCTGCTAGCATGCCGAGGGTTTGGTCAACTGAGGGGAGAATAAACTTCTCTCTGCACACGGCCTCATTCAGAGGGGTTAAGTCCACACAGATGCGGACCTCGTCCTTCGCCTTCTTCGGGGCTACGACCATGCCGCAGCACCAGTCTGTAGGTTCCTCGATCCTGGTGATGACCCCCAGCTGCTCCATCCGTTTAAGCTCCGTCTTGACCTTTCCCATCAATGGGAGCGCCACTCGTTGTGGAACACTGAGTGCGAACGGTTTGGCATCAGGCTTGAGCTTGATTGTGTATTCCTTTTGCAACAGACCCAACCCCTCCCAGAGCTTTGGGTAGCTCTCCTTCACTGTGTCTAAGCTTATGCTATCTACTCTAGCTACTAGATTAAGCTTGACAGAGGCTGGTCTACTCAGCAGGGATGTATGGAGGTTTTTAACTATGTAAACATCCTCAGTTACAGTCCTATCTCCATAGCACAACACTTCCCTCACAGCTCCCTTCACCTCTAGTGGCACCCGTCCGGGCCCAAACAGTGGCTTACATGGACTGATCAGCTTGTGCTCTGAGCCTGACTGAACTAGCTTTGCATACACCTGCTCTGGCATGACTGTAACATCTGCCCCTGTGTCGATCTTAAATCTGACCTTGGAGTCTCTGATGCCGATGTCTACAGTCCATGGGTCATCTCCTGCCTCCACACTACCTAAAAATATGCTACTACTGTCCTCTGTGACAGCGTTCACACCACTGGCTGATTTGCATACTTTAGCATAATGGCCCAGCTTACCACAGTTGTGACACACTACATTTTTAGCAGCACACTGTGATATTGGATGAGAAGGTTTACCACATCTGAAATAAGATTTATAATCCTCTCCTTTAGGAGGCCATTGCCTTGGTTTAGCCTGGGCATGTGGCTGTCCTTTGTTTACAGCCCAGGGTTTCCCCTTGCTAGCATGCACTGCATCCACCTCAATCTTGCTACTACTAGTCATCTCACTCCTTAGGTCAGTCTGTTGTCTCTTAATCTCCTCAGACTGCCTCGCCATGTTAATGGCTTTTGTCAGGGTTAAATCTTTGTCTAACTGCATCCTCTCTGATAGCCCTGTGTCTCTGAGACCAACTACCAATCTGTCCCGTAACAGTTCATTGTGCAGCCCCCCGTACTCACAGTTTTCACCTAAAGCATACAGTGCTGTAATGAATGAGTCCACAGTTTCTGATGCTTGCTGCATCCTTTTGTTGAACCTGGCCCTCTCATAGATAACATTCTTTTTGGGAATAAAGAAGCCATCGAATCCTTCCCTCACTGCGCTGTATTCTCCCCGCTGTTGGACGGTCAAGCTGAGACCACGCAGCACGTCATCTACCTCATCCCCCATGCAGTAAACCATCATGTTTACCTGGTTATTTTCGGGTGAGTTGTTCAGGTTGCTAGCTAGTCTGAAGCGTTCAAACCTCCTGCTCCATTTTTCCCACTCTTGTGGTTTAGAAAAGTCAAAAGGTTCTGGAGGGTTTATAGTGAAAGTTGCGGACGGAAGAACTACCGTATTTTGCGCAGGTAATGGAGCTCCCGCTGCTTGTGCTTGACCGTCCATTATTCTCCTCCTGCGTCGTCTCCTTGGCATTAGCTGGTTAGCTTCCCGTTAGCTTCGAACAAACACTATGAAATCCCCCGTCGAACTTGGCTCAAAGTAGGTCCACTTCAGACACCATGTCGTGTAATGTGTTCCTATACCTCAATGAGTCAGTCAGACAGTAGGTACCTTTAGGTTATAGCTTTTAATGTACCTCCGTGTATATCCATACAACATGTCGTGAGCATACACAATTGCACTCTGAACTCTACTCAAGTCCCGCCCACTCCTTTAGGCTATTGGCTTACACCACACATAATAACGTTACGCTTTCTAGTTCAGTCAGCTAGTTTGTTTATACTTCAGAAGTGATGTACAGTGATGAGTGAATCTGCCTCGCGAAATAACATTATACATTATACATTATGCTCCGCGCATTTCATAATCAGTCAGCAGCCTGCGCCTCCACTGCTGCCGCTTGCTCCTTGGATTTCATTTGAGACGTGGGACGGCTGCCGCTTGCCTGCCGCATGGGGGTGGGGGGTCGCGGCCAATCAGAGAAAAGCTGAACACAAGTTGGTTGCCTTTAATATTCACGTGTCCTGCACTATGGTGATGTAATTTATAGGCATATGCTGCGGCCTCAACCCTTAACTCCTTGGACTCTGTATATCACTCTGCCCTCAGATCCATCACTAATGATAGATACGACACTCATCACTGTGTCACACTGAGGGGAGCGGCCATAGAGGACGTGGAGCACTTCACCTACCTAGGGAGTAACATCAGCAGGGATGGAGGAGCAGACAGGGACATAGAGGTACGCATCAGCAAAGCACAGGTAGCATTCAGGATACTCAGGCCAAGCTGGTTGTCCAAGCAACTCTCCAACAACACCAAGCTACAGATCTTCAATACCAATGTGAAGACTGTCCTGCTCTACGGCTCTGAGACGTGGAAGACTACTGAGGGCCTCACAAGCAAGATCCAGGGCCCTCATGCATCAACGTGGACGTAGAACTTGACCTACTTCCACACGTAAGCACGGAATGTAGAACTAGCGTACGCACAGGGAAGTCGGCATTCATCACACGTGCGTACGCAGGCTCTATGGTCCTCCGTGTTGATGAATACCACTTTGTTCTACCGTCAATGCTCGTGCATGATTATCCATATATGGTCATGAAAATGAGGAAACACCCCCCATGGGATGTGAAATAATGGACGGACCCGAGCGGAACCCTGAGAAACTCCACGGAGAATTCACTGCTGTCGAACCAAGAAGACACTATCGCGTATTGTGGGATAAATAAAAGGCGGACTCGTAAACGGTGATGTCAGATATCAACGGCTCCCTAAGACCATTGCTGCAATTCTGCCTGGACAGCTCAAAATACTAATAAAGACCGTTCGTTGACCACTGTTTGGCGTTGGTTGTGTGTCATTATAACCGTGCTGTAATATGAATGCCTTTATTAGTTGTGTTCGATTGGCTATATGATTTTTAGATGCATCTATTTTGTTGTCGGCTAATAAAGACCGCGCTGGAATATGACTGCCTTTTCCCGTGTTGTTTGATTAATACCCCAGGGATTAAAGTTCTCCTCAATTTTATTCCAAATCGCGATGGATCTCCCGTCAATTTTCTACCTGCTGCATATGATTTCTAGAGGCATACTAAAATCTATTTTGATGTCAGTATTGGGTAGCCTATATAAACAATATAATACAAGAACAATGAATCTCACTGCATGTATGATAGCCTGCCTTTCAATACATGAACTTGAATTCCATCATGTTTGTGTGCGGGACTCACGGTGTACAGTAATAATAACAGTCCACACAATATCACGATCCATGCCATAGCCTATGTTCTATTAGGACATGATCTGTGATGACAAATGTTCTAGAATGTTTGATTAAGATATCATACTCTGACAGCATGCCTAGTATGAGCAACAAAAACGCGAACTTGAATCCCATCATATACATAGTCTGTCCACTATAGTGTCATTGCAATGCGTTTTCTATTCTTTCTTATACAGTAAAAAGGGGGAAGAACACTATATTCATATGACTTGTATTCTGCTTACAGCTTCGGAGTTCCACTTGTTTCGTTTAACGTAAAGCCTTTTAAATATAATCAGAACGTTCCCGTGTTTCTGCGGTCTGCGCAGAATAATAACGAGTTGAGCTTTATGATTTATGATGAATTGAAAATGGGGGACCCTGATGTAAACAAGACGAAAGTTGGTCTGCATCCCCAATTAACAATTGTATGTACTGAGCTGTACTGTACTGTACCCATTCTGCAATCTGTTAATAAACTTTTCAATCAATCAATCAATCAATCAAGCTACGCGGAGCGCAGTCAGTCAGTAGCCTACACCCCGTATATTCCGATAACGCTATATAAACCATGCTGCATTCATTCTGAGAGAAAGATCTATTATTCCAAATGCTATTTATAGGGTTTTGACCATAATTACACTACTGTTGCTATTTTACAATGAACTATAATGAACTACGGTTCGTACAGAACGTGCCAGTGTTATTATGCACAGAAGCTCATTTCCTTGTTGTAATAATATATTCTACCACTGGGCGCTAGGTACGCCAGGTCTGACCTGTGCGTAAATATAAGCACGAAGTCAAGTTCAAGTTGAAATTGATGAATCCCACTCTTTGCTTAGAAATGATCGTACGCACAGGGTAAGCACAGATCTGTGCGTAGAACACGTTGATGCATGAGGGCCCAGGTGTTTATCAACAAATGCCTGCGCTACATCCTCAAGCTGTGGTGGCCCATCAAAACCACAAATGAAGAGCTGTAGAGGATAACCAACCACGACAGCATAGCTACCACCATCAAAAGGAGAAAGTGGAACTGGATAGGGCATACCCTTAGGAAGGACTCAAACAACATCACTAGACAGGCCTTGGACTACAACCCGCAGGGGAAGAGGAAAGCCGGTAGGCCGAGAAACACCTGGAGACGTTCCACACTCCAAGACCTAAAGAACATCGGAGTGAGCTGGCAAGAAGCAAAGGCCCTGGCCCAGAAGAGAGTGAGATGGAGAGCTCTGGTGGACGCCCTATGCCCCCCAACGGGGTAAAGAGGATTAAGTCAAGTAAGTCAAGTCATCACTGTGTCCTATGAGAAGGTTGGTTGGCCCTCTCTCACAGAGAGGCTCAACAAACACTGGTATTTGTTTATTTTTAAGGCCCTTATTGGTAGTAATAATAATAATAATACATTTAATTTATATAGCACTCTTTAAACTCAGTGAGAGTTTAGTGGTAAGCTACCTCCTTATACTACATCATTATTGGAATGGAATTTTGGTACCTGGAACCCGTTCTAGTGACTGGCTGGTTTTTAAGGTCCCTCGAGTTTGCTCGGAACAGGGTAAATCTAGCTCATGGAATGAACTCCAACAGTCCTTAAAGCTTGAGATTCTCCCCTCTGTTGCAGAGTTTAAAACCTTGATCTCCAACCTTTGTCAATCAAGTTGTACATGTTTTAATTTATTGTTATCCTTACTTGTCTAATTGTTATGATTGTACTGTATATGCTGTGTGATTTTATTTATTTATTATGCTTAACTCTGTATGTTTTGCTTAACTCTGTATGTTTTGCTCTACCTCTGTATGTACACTCGACGTGACTGTAAATGAGGGAAACCTCAGTTGACATTCGAGTTTAAATAAAGGTTTGAATTGACCGGAAGTAGACCGTTCCCTTCGCTGCGTGATATGCCAGGTCGAGGACATTGAAGCAGATTTGTGCCGTGATGGGGAGCCAGTGCAGGTCCCTAAGAAGTGGGGTGACATGGGCTGACTTTGGTAGGTTGGAGATCAGGCGGGCGGCTGCGTTCTGAATGAGTTGAAGTGGCTTGGTGGCGGTGGTCGGTAGACCAGCAAGCAGTGCATTGCCGTAGTCAAGGCGAGACATGACTGTTGATGGGACAAGGAGTTGAGTGGCTTTTTTTGTCAGGAAGGGGCAGATCCTTCTGACTGAAATGTATAAAGAACATTTAGACTTTATGAGTGACTTTATCTTTCCCTATGACTATTTTTTTTAAACGTTTTCTTTTATTGAGCTCTGTCACAGTGATCTCTGTCAATGAGTTCTGTCACAGTGATCTCTGTCACAATTAGGGTGACCAGGTGTCCCCCTTTTGGTTGTACTGTCGCACCATTTGACCGAACGTCCCACATATTGAGAGGATGTCCCTCTTTTTGAAGCAAAAAAAAACATTGGTCTCGGTGAAGACCATGTTATTCTAATAAAAAAAATTACATTATCTATCTGTCCCACTTTGTCCCACCAAAATCTTACTCTTGTCCTGCTTTTGGACTTTTTGCATCTGGTCACCCTAGTCACAATGAACTCTGTCAGTGATCTCTGTCAGTGAGTTCTGTCACAGTGATCTCTGTCAGTGAGTTCTCTCACAGTGAGTTCTGTCACAGTGATCTCTGTCACAATGAACTCTGTCAGTGATCTCTGTCAGTGAGTTCTGTCACAGTGATCTCTGTCAGTGAGTTCTCTCACAGTGAGTTATGTCACAGTGAGTTCTGTTACAGTGAGTTCTGTCACAGTGAGTTCTGTCATAGTGATCTCTGTCACAGTGAGTTCTGTCACAATGATCTCTGTCACAGTGAGTTCTGTCATAGTGATCTCTGTCAGTGAGTTCTCTCACAGTGAGTTCTGTCACAGTGAGTTCTGTCACAGTGAGTTCTGTCACAGTGAGTTCTGTCACAGTGAGTTCTGTCATAGTGATCTCTGTCACAGTGAGTTCTGTCACAATGATCTCAGTCACAGTGAGTTCTGTCAGTGATCTCAGTCACAGTGAGTTCTGTCACAGTGATCTCTGTCAGTGAGTTCTGTCATAGTGATCTCAGTCACAGTGAGTTCTGTCACAGTGATCTCAGTCACAGTGAGTTCTGTCATAGTGATCTCTGTCAGTGAATTCTGTCATAGTGAGTTCTGTCACAGTGATCTCAGTCACAGTGAGTTCTGTCATAGTGATCTCTGTCAGTGAGTTCTGTCATAGTGAGTTCTGTCACAGTGATCTCAGTCACAGTGAGTTATGTCACAGTGATCTCAGTCACAGTGAGTTCTGTCATAGTGATCTCAGTCACAGTGAGTTCTGTCATAGTGATCTCTGTCAGTGAGTTCTGTCATAGTGAGTTCTGTCACAGTGATCTCAGTCACAGTGAGTTCTGTCACAGTGATCTCAGTCACAGTGAGTTCTGTCATAGTGAGTTATGTCACAGTGATCTCAGTCACAGTGAGTTATGTCACAGTGATCTCAGTCACAGTGAGTTCTGTCATAGTGATTTGGTCACGCTACTCACTATACATAAGCACACCTCTAGGCTATTTAATCTCTGACATATTTTTTTCTTTTGGTACGTTTTTTTTGACCCAATTTTCTATCAATTTGTCTGCATACTCTGTGCACTTGTAGGCCAAATGCATCAGTTCAGGAGGTTAATTAAAGAAACAGTCATCAGGATATACACCCCCGCCCCCAGCAGCATTACAAAAGAAAGCCACTCAAATCTCCTATTTGGGGGTTTGGTAGACCTTTAAAAACAACATGATATGGTCTGATGTGAAATGAAGGCAAAGCGGATGTGGCGGCTTCTTCCCCCAGGCCATCAGAACACTGAACACTGCTCTCCCCCCCCACCCACCCACCCACCCACCCACCCACCCACACACCCACACCCACACACACACACACACACACACACACACACACACACACACACACACACACACACACACACACACACACACACACTCCCTCACACACACACACACACACACACACACACACACACGCACACACACACACACACACACACACACTTACACTCCCTCACACACCCCACACACAAATACACTACAAAAAGGTCACTTTAAAAAACAGATCTGTATATTTGTATATTATTGGATATATCACTCATTGCCTTTATTCTTAAGCTTAGCATTGTATTTTATTCGTATAACTTTTTTTTTATCATGTCTACTCTATTTTATTATCTATTCTATTTTATTATTTGTATTTTTGCACAATCGAGGCGGGCATGGCCACCTACCTTTCACTGCATGTCAAGATTCAAGATTCAAGAGGTTTATTCATCACACAAGACATAATTATAGTGAAATTAAGGTGGCCATGCCCGCCTTCGATTGTGCAAAAAAATACAATATAGTAATAGAACAAAATAGAATAGATAATAAAATAGACATGATAAAAAGTACTAAGATACAATACAATGCTAAGCTTACGAATTAAAAGGTAATGGGTCCTATGTACACTACTATACAATATCCTATACAATATACAGTTAAGTTATACTATGTATACTAAACTATCCTAGCTATACAGAACACTATGTTTTTCCCCCCTTTAAAGTGACCCTTTCTTTTGTGTTTAAAGTGACCTGTGGTGTGCCTGTGTGTGGAGGGACCAGTGTTCAGTGTTCTGATGGCCTGGGGGAAGAAGCTGTCCTGCAGGGGAGGTAGTGCAATACCCGTAGTACGCTCTGCTGAGCGCACCACTCTCTGTAGGGCTTTCCTGTCCTGGGCGGTGCAGTTTGCAAACCAGGCAGTGATGTTCCCAGTCAGGATGCTCTCCACAGCCCAGAAATAGAAGGACTGGAGTATCTTCCCCGATACTCTGTACTTCCTTAATTTACATTTACATTTAGTCATTTAGCTGACGCTTTTATCCAAAGCGACTTACAAGTTCTGTACGACAAGTCATCAGGAAGGGTACAGCTCTATCAGCTGAGTAACAATGTTCATCAAAGTGTTGCGTGATACCGTGTAGGTTAGTTTATTAGGACAAGTGCATGACAGTAAGGTTAGTTAGGGTTAGACATATTTTATTTATCTTTAATATCTAGGGACATCTATGGATCTCAGGGAATGTATTCAGGTATATTGTGTCTGTTACTAGGCTTGAGTAAATTGCAACAAAGGACAATATAAATTATGATTTTTCTTAGCATATTTGATGGTGAATAACACCATGCTAAAAATTACCAGACAAGAAAAATGGCCACTGAGCTCGTTCAGCACCTTCTTGAGATCACCTGTACAAATAAATCTAAGGAAATGAATAAAGGGAAGATGATTAAACAGAAGGTTTTGTAGATACAGTACTGAATTCTGCCATCCGGACACAGGCAATTTTAAATATTATTATAGAATATAGAATATCAGGCCTATAAATGACCATATTATAGCCAATTCGCACATCTATGGATTGGCCCAAATCTCTTTCCAGTGGCAAAGTTCAATCTGGATTTAGTATCACCAGGCGTGCAGCAAGAACTAAGAATGAAATTTGAAATTTGAATGAAATTGTCTCAGGTGGTAGAGGCACTGCTTTGCCTTTTTCACCACAGTGTCTGTGTGTGTTGTCCATGTCAGGTCCTCAGTGATGTGGACTCACAGGTACTTAAAACTGCTCACCCTGTCCACGGTAGCCCCATTAATCCACAGTTGCGCGTGTGTCCCCTGCTGTATTCTTCTAAAATCCACAATCAGCTCCCTGGTCTTACCAATGTTCAGGAGTAGGCTGTTATCCCGGCACCAGAGTGCCAGGACATCAACCTCCTCCCGGTAGGCCTTCTCGTCATTGTTAGAGATCAGACCCACCACCACCGTGTCGTCCGCAAACTTCACTATGGAGTTGGAACTGAACCTGGCCACACAGTCATGTGTGTACAGGGAATACAGCAGGGGGCTGAGAACACTACCCTGGGGGGACCCGATGCTCAGGTTGATTGGGTTGGAGGTGTGTCCACCCACCCTGACCGCCTGGGGCCTGTCGGTCAGAAAGTCCAGGATCCAGGCGCTCAGGGTGGAGTTCAGACCCAGACCGACCAACTTGTCAGCCAGTCTGGTGGGGACTATGGTATTGAAAGCTGAACTATAGTCAATGAACAGCCATCTCACATAGCCGCCCTTCTGACTGTCAAGGTGAGAAAGGGTGTTGTGCAGTACCTGGGAGACTGCGTCGTCAGTGGACTCGTTTGTCCTGTATGCAAACTGCAATGGGTCCATGGTACTAGGGAGGGAGGCACAAATGTAATCCTTGACCAGCCTCTCAAAGAATTTCATGACCACAGAGTTTCGTGTATGTACAAATAAAGCTCTTGAATCTTGGTTGAAAGGAGTCGTCACTGCTGGTTTCACCACACTCTGGTTGAAAGGAGTCGTCAGTGCTGGTTTCACCACACTCTGGTTGAAAGGAGTCGTCAGTGCTGGTTTCACCACACTCTGGTTGAAAGGAGTCGTCACTGCTGGTTTCACCACACTCTGGTTGAAAGGAGTCGTCACTGCTGGTTTCACCACACTCTGGTTGAAAGGAGTCGTCACTGCTGGTTTCACCACACTCTGGTTGAAAGGAGTCGTCACTGCTGGTTTCACCACACTCTGGTTGAAAGGAGTCGTCAGTGCTGGTTTCACCACACTCTGGTTGAAAGGAGTCGTCAGTGCTGGTTTCACCACACTCTGGTTGAAAGGAGTCGTCAGTGCTGGTTTCACCACACTCTGGTTGAAAGGAGTAGTCAGTGCTGGTTTCACCACACTCTGGTTGAAAGGAGTCGTCAGTGCTGGTTTCACCACACTCTGGTTGAAAGGAGTCGTCAGTGCTGGTTTCACCACACTCTGGCCTGCAGTTCAACATGTTGGGCCGGCAGCACCAGGAGGACCTGCAGGGCCAGAAGGTCCCGTAAAAAAATTCCTTTTTTTACCAGCCCATCTAACCCCCGAAAAGTACAACTCCTCTGTCCCCTCCACAGTACACCTCCTGTCCCCTCCACACTACACCTCCTCTGTCCCCTCCACAGTACACCTCCTCTGTCCCCTCCTCACTACACCTCCTCTGTCCCCTCCACACTACACCTCCTCTGTCCCCTCCACAGTACACCTCCTCTGTCCCCTCCTCACTACACCTCCTCTGTCCCCTCCACACTACACCTCCTCTGTCCCCTCCACACTACACCTCCTGTGCCCTCCACAGTACACCTCCTGTCCCCTCCACACTACACCTCCTGTCCCCTCCACAGTACACCTCCTCTGTCCCCTCCACAGTACACCTCCTGTCCCCTCCACAGTACACCTCCTCTGTCCCCTCCACAGTACACCTCCTCTGTCCCCTCCACAGTACACCTCCTCTGTCCCCTCCACAGTACACCTCCTCTGTCCCCTCCACAGTACACCTCCTCTGTCCCCTCCACAGTACACCTCCTCTGTCCCCTCCACAGTACACCTCCTCTGTCCCCTCCTCACTACACCTCCTCTGTCCCCTCCACACTACACCTCCTCTGTCCCCTCCACAGTACACCTCCTCTGTCCCCTCCACACTACACCTCCTCTGTCCCCTCCTCACTACACCTCCTCTGTCCCCTCCACAGTACACCTCCTCTGTCCCCTCCACACTACACCTCCTCTGTCCCCTCCACACTACACCTCCTGTCCCCTCCACAGTACAACTCCTCTGTCCCCTCCACAGTACACCTCCTGTCCCCTCCACAGTACACCTCCTCTGTCCCCTCCACAGTACACCTCCTCTGTCCCCTCCACAGTACACCTCCTGTCCCCTCCACAGTACACCTCCTCTGTCCCCTCCACACTACACCTCCTCTGTCCCCTCCACAGTACACCTCCTCTGTCCCCTCCACACTACACCTCCTGTCCCCTCCTCACTACACCTCCTGTCCCCTCCACACTACACCTCCTCTGTCCCCTCCACAGTACACCTCCTCTGTCCCCTCCACAGTACACCTCCTCTGTCCCCTCCACACTACACCTCCTGTCCCCTCCACACTACACCTCCTCTGTCCCCTCCACACTACACCTCCTGTCCCCTCCACAGTACACCTCCTCTGTCCCCTCCACACTACACCTCCTCTGTCCCCTCCACACTACACCTCCTCTGTCCCCTCCACAGTACACCTCCTCTGTCCCCTCCACAGTACACCTCCTCTGTCCCCTCCACACTACACCTCCTCTGTCCCCTCCTCACTACACCTCCTGTCCCCTCCACACTACACCTCCTCTGTCCCCTCCACAGTACACCTCCTCTGTCCCCTCCACACTACACCTCCTCTGTCCCCTCCACAGTACACCTCCTCTGTCCCCTCCACACTACACCTCCTCTGTCCCCTCCACACTACACCTCCTCTGTCCCCTCCACACTACACCTCCTCTGTCCCCTCCACAGTACACCTCCTCTGTCCCCTCCACAGTACACCTCCTCTGTCCCCTCCACAGTACACCTCCTCTGTCCCCTCCACAGTACACCTCCTCTGTCCCCTCCACAGTACACCTCCTCTGTCCCCTCCACACTACACCTCCTGTCCCCTCCACAGTACACCTCCTCTGTCCCCTCCACAGTACACCTCCTCTGTCCCCTCCACAGTACACCTCCTCTGTCCCCTCCACAGTACACCTCCTCTGTCCCCTCCACAGTACACCTCCTCTGTCCCCTCCACAGTACACCTCCTGTCCCCTCCACAGTACACCTCCTCTGTCCCCTCCACAGTACACCTCCTCTGTCCCCTCCACAGTACACCTCCTCTGTCCCCTCCTCACTACACCTCCTCTGTCCCCTCCACACTACACCTCCTCTGTCCCCTCCACAGTACACCTCCTCTGTCCCCTCCACAGTACACCTCCTCTGTCCCCTCCTCACTACACCTCCTCTGTCCCCTCCACAGTACACCTCCTCTGTCCCCTCCACAGTACACCTCCTCTGTCCCCTCCACACTACACCTCCTGTCCCCTCCACAGTACACCTCCTCTGTCCCCTCCACACTACACCTCCTCTGTCCCCTCCACAGTACACCTCCTCTGTCCCCTCCTCACTACACCTCCTCTGTCCCCTCCACACTACACCTCCTCTGTCCCCTCCTCACTACACCTCCTCTGTCCCCTCCACACTACACCTCCTCTGTCCCCTCCACAGTACACCTCCTCTGTCCCCTCCTCACTACACCTCCTCTGTCCCCTCCTCACTACAACTCCTCTGTCCCCTCCACACTACACCTCCTCTGTCCCCTCCACAGTACACCTCCCCTGTCCCCTCCACAGTACACCTCCTCTGTCCCCTCCACAGTACACCTCCCCTGTCCCCTCCACAGTACACCTCCTCTGTCCCCTCCACAGTACACCTCCTCTGTCCCCTCCACAGTACACCTCCTGTCCCCTCCACAGTACACCTCCTCTGTCCCCTCCACAGTACACCTCCTCTGTCCCCTCCACAGTACACCTCCTCTGTCCCCTCCACACTACACCTCCTCTGTCCCCTCCACACTACACCTCCTGTCCCCTCCACAGTACACCTCCTCTGTCCCCTCCACACTACACCTCCTCTGTCCCCTCCACAGTACACCTCCTGTCCCCTCCACAGTACACCTCCTCTGTCCCCTCCACAGTACACCTCCTCTGTCCCCTCCACAGTACACCTCCTCTGTCCCCTCCACAGTACACCTCCTCTGTCCCCTCCACAGTACACCTCCTCTGTCCCCTCCACAGTACACCTCCCCTGTCCCCTCCACAGTACACCTCCCCTGTCCCCTCCACAGTACACCTCCCCTGTCCCCTCC
This sequence comes from Notolepis coatsorum, assembly GCF_963971535.1. Taxonomy (NCBI): domain Eukaryota; kingdom Metazoa; phylum Chordata; class Actinopteri; order Aulopiformes; family Paralepididae; genus Notolepis; species Notolepis coatsorum. Next base: position 32,574,693 of record NC_140165.1, on the reverse strand, counting down.
ACAGTACACCTCCTCTGTCCCCTCTCCACAGCCCCGGTGCCCTTGTGTCAACCAGACGTCGACTTGCACACAAAACGTCTGGTTGTCTGTTTCTCCTTTGAGCCTTTTGATTTTCTGGCTAGACTCCCAATGATGTGCAACACTTGGACCGGCTATATGCTATTAGGTGCTATAGATACATTTATGTAATATATATATATATATATATATATATATATATATATTAATTTTAAATAATACATCCAGAGATTTTAGAAAGGTGCAGAATAAAAGTATTGTCCATAATGCATGTTTTGTGCATTTAGGGCATCACGTGGTGTAGTGGTTAACACTGTCACGTGTCACCTCACAGATAGAAGGTCCTGGATTAGATTCCCGTTTGGGGCGCAGGTTGCCAGGTGGGGTATCTCTCTGGCCTTTCTGTGTGGAGTTTGCATGTTCTCCCCGTGCTCGCAAGGGTTTCCCCTCCCAATAAGATAAACCCAATGGAAAAACATGTAGAACAGATCGCTAACACTGTTGCGAATTTGCGTCCCTGACGAAGACGGACAGGAGCACTTGGATTGGTCCCCGCGCGGCAGCCCTTGTCAGCTCCCGGCTGCCATTAGGGGGAAAGGATGACGGGATGGGAAAAGTACAGACATTTCATCGGCGACTCAGTGCATGTGTGTGTTCCTGTGGGTCGCCCATCTGGGCATGTGTATGTTAATCTGCATGACAAATAAATACTTCATGTATTATACGGTATATACGCTCCCTACTTCCCATTTCCCCACATTTCCACCTGATTGTGGGTGCTCAAGTGCGACACCTAGTGGCTGAATGTTATCTATAGCACCTTTAAACTTGAAAAGCCAGAGTGAGATGTTATGTTTGGACTCCCATCAGATTGATCCCTGCGGATTAGTTCAAGGCCATGATGACGCAGTGTTTGGTAACCCAATGTTAGCGTGACATTTAAAGGCAATTAGTAGGCAAGTTCTGTCAACAGATACCGTTCCTCATTGATTTAGCCACAAATAATAATAAAAGAAAATATTGAATGTCTGATATTAGATATGGCAGACATTGGCAGTTTCTTGCTAATATAAAAGTATCTATCTATACGTCTATAATTGTATCTATTGTGAAATGACTTAAACAGTGACTTATTTATTCTATGTGTGCTCATACAGGGAATTCCACACGGCACCAGTCTGTTGTTATAGGAGACAGAACTGCAATTCTAGATCCCTGCTATTTTAACTATAATCATGTAGACTTTGTTAGCCCTGTATTTTTATTTTCTGAAGAAGCATTTTCATTGGCTTAGTGACAACATATAGGAGGCTTGATTCTTCGTGTCCCGTCAGATTTTTGCCCGTTGCAATGTACCTTTTCCTTGCAACGTATTGTACTCCTGTCTGTACCTTTTGCTTGATTCACTTTTGAATAAACCGTTGAAAGATGTTTCCTACCTTTCATTATTGGATATTATTGATAACCTTGACAATTTGGTTATTGAATATAGTCAATATACCGTGACCATTTGGGTGACGGGCCGACGTGATCCTTTCACAGATCCTTCCAGTCAAGTCAGGATCAGATCGTCTGCACAGTAGTGCTGCTGAAGACACAACTGACATCATAGAACACTTTATTAGAAAACACTTGGAAAAAAATATATAAGAAACAACATTCAAGAGGAGACAGGGTGAACGCAGAAGCAGAACAGAAACAGAAAGCCCCCCCAACAAGATGACAGAATCAAAATGTGGTCTAGTACAACCATTCATTTATGGTAAATGGACTGCATTTACTTTTCTCCAAAACGCTGTACAACTTAATTACTCAGACATTCACACGCCGACAACAGAGGCAACCATGCAAAGGGGGTTGCAACAGCGCCAACCTTTGGATACTGGGTTGTACTACACATTGTGCTTGAAGGGGTGAGTAAAATTGGGTTTTATGATCAGATTCAATGTTTTATTTTCTACACAAAAAAGGGTTTTCCTTTGAAAGAGCAGTTAAGACAGATGGTCAGGGAGTCAAACTAACCTATCACAAACTCTAATAATAGGGGTGGGGGGGGGGAAATCGATATATCGCAATATCGATAGATATATGGCAATGATACTTGACGGCAAGTATCATTATATATATATATTGAATCCCATTTTGCTGCAATAAATATTATTGGAGTGAGGTGAACAAACTGAAAACTTTCTTATTATTAGATGAAAAATGTGTTGTATATATATTTTTTTTATTGCAGATTTTCAGTTGGGGACATAATTTGCAGTTGAAAAAAGGTAATAACTATGTACTACTAACCCCCACCCCAACCAAAAACCATTAGCTCCAGATCAGCACAACCGATAACGGACCTCCTCAGTGACCATGGATACAACCCAGTAGGGCTGACCCCGACTAGTCGAATAATCGATCGAAAGGAGCCGTAGTCGACTATATATTTAAATCATCATTTATTTTGTATCATTCATTCCAAAAGCAAAGAGGCCTAGAAGTGTGGCTAACTCTAATGGCGCACATACCAGCGAGGCTAACTGCCTAAGAAAACGGGCACAGAGACACTGAAAGAGGATTTCACCGTCTAATAAACACTAGACTAGACAAATATCAAGATGTATGCATCAGTGGACCAATTGCATGCTTTCGCAGAGGACAAGAAGCCTTCAGTCGACTCCTTCAGACATTAAGCACCCCCACAGCCCAAATGGAAAACATTTTAAGTCGACTACCAGTCGACCATCAGCCAATTTCGGCCAATCAAAGTCAACTATACAAATCATTAGTCGGGGACAGCCCTACAACCCAGTAGAGATCTCCTCTGAAGGAAACAGTACATGACCTCCTCCGTGACCATGGACACAACCCAGTAAAGATCTCCTCAGAAGGAAACAGTATATGACCTCCTCAGTGACCATGGACACAACCCAGTAAAGATCTCCTCTGAAGGAAACAGTACATGACCTCCTCAGTCTCACAGTTTCAGCGGGATGACAGGCCAGTACTTGGGCTGCTTCCGGTCACAGTTCCTGTCGAAGGTGAGCTGCATGGCCGCCTCCATGCCCTGGATCTTGGCAGCATCCTCGCCGTACAGCTTCTTCATTTCCGCCGCGCGCCTCTCGCCGGGCCGCTCCGAGGGAGGCGCCGTGCTGAGCCAGGAGGAGCGGTGTATGTCTCGGTCGGCCGGCACAAAGCTCTCATGCTCCTCCGCTTCAATCTGTTGCTGCTTCCCTGCGGAGGGGAGGGAAGACTTTCATTATTCTGTAGAAAAACACAGCTGAACTTTGGGCTAATGGTGGCTTCTGCAGAGAAATCCTGTGCTTTAAAAAAAAATATATATTTTTTTTAATAGCATGCTATTCAAGGTATTCGGAGGCTTTTGGAAGTGCATTATACAGAAAGCAAGCAAGTGTATTTACTGACATCAAATAACTGATAACACGGTGCTTCCTGTTTCTGTATATTTTCCCTGGACGAGGATGGGCCGGTGAGTAAGAGATGCACAGAGACTTTGCACTCAGGAAGAGAGAGAAAACTGAATGATATTAGAGCCTGGAATGCAAAACCATTTGAATCCCAAGGTGGTTTTACTCACCTAGCAGACATTACAAGAGTTACATTTTGTGCCGCGATTACATAATGGTAAGATATTGTTTGTTTTGAATGTAGTTTTAACATTCAACATCACGGCGCCAAAGACAACCCTCTTAACTCATTCTGTGCCACGGGTTCGGGGCGCCAGAGAGCTCTATTACGCCGGAGCTGTAAGTCAATGGGGCGCTTTGTTCACTGGCGAGTGCTTAAAATATATCTTATATTATATCTATGGGTCTAATACACCCGTCGACTGTCAGTGAGTTGCTTCCAGTCAACATCCACGAAACAGATTTGCGGTACATTTGCTTTTATACCGTTTTGAATATGAATATAGTTTGGGTGCTTCTGAGTAATTCCAGGAAAAGACGCGATAATAGCCCTTTAGTGGAATACACTAAACATGTTGTCATTTTTCGCCCGATTATCGAATCTTCCTGAAATCAACGCTAGATCACCATTATTATCCTTCCTCATGCAAGAATGAAAAGATCCCTGGACCGCGGGGCTCCCCCACCACCTCCTCCCACCCAACGGCACACAGCCACACACACAGAGACAGCTTCAATCGGGGTAGAAAGAAATATCAGATCAACGCAATATTTTATATATAGTGTTCTTACCTGGTATCTGATGTAATGCAAAAGAAATAATCCAATTATCTGATCGCCATTCCAAATACTGCTCGTGGAGGTCCGTCCCACATTACCGAGCGTTACACATGAACGGGCGTGCAGGGTTACTGTTCCATACCATCGTTGCAAAGGCCTACCTCGCCTGAGCACCTAAACCCCGCCCGCACGGCTCGGAACGTCCCAGAAAAGAAACTACACCATTTCCAATGGAGTGCAATACCAGGCGGCGGTATTTGCCCTTTTGCGAGCTCAGACCCATTCCCAATGATAGCATCAGGCTGGATGGATGAAAATGAATGGATATAGCTAATAAAAGAAATAACGATTAAAACCTGAGTTTTCTCGTGATTGGCGCTGAGCGGTTGGCGAGTTAACCCGACTTTTCTCGTGGCTGGCGTAGAATGAGTTAATATTAAATGACAGCCGACTACAGTAGACGAGTACAGCCACTCAAATGGTTTTTTTTGGAAAATATATCCAATGGCAAACAAATTTAAATACTTTGAACCGAGACTGCTCTGTGTCCGCCTTGTGATATTCACCAGCGTACTTACTCAGCTCCTCCCTACGTTTCTTCATCTGGACGAAGTACTTACTAAGCTCCTCCCTACGTTTCTCCATCTGGACAAAGTACTTACTCAGCTCCTCCCTACGTTCCTCCGTCTGGACGAAGTACTTACTCAGCTCCTCCCTGTTTCTCCATCTGGACGAAGTACTTACTCAGCTCCTCCCTACGTTTCTCCATCTGGACGAAGTACTTACTCAGCTCCTCCCTACGTTTCTCCATCTGGACGAAGTACTTACTCAGCTCCTCCCTGTGTTTCTCCATCTGGACGAAGTACTTACTCAGCTCCTCCCTGTTTCTCCATCTGGACGAAGTACTTACTCAGCTCCTCCCTACGTTTCTCCATCTGGACGAAGTACTTACTCAGCTCCTCCCTACGTTCCTCCGTCTGGACGAAGTACTTACTCAGCTCCTCCCTGTGTTTCTCCATCTGGACGAAGTACTTACTCAGCTCCTCCCTACGTTCCTCCGTCTGGACGAAGTACTTACTCAGCTCCTCCCTGTGTTTCTCCATCTGGACGAAGTACTTACTCAGCTCCTCCCTGTGTTTCTCCATCTGGACGAAGTACTTGTAACTCAGCTCCTCCCTACGTTTCTCCATCTGGACGAAGTACTTGTAACTCAGCTCCTCCCTACGTTTCTCCGTCTGGATGAAGTACTTACTCAGCTCCTCCCTACGTTCCTCCGTCTGGACGAAGAGTACTTACTCAGCTCCTCCCTATGTTCCTCTGTCTGGACGAAGTACTTACTAAGCTCCTCCCTGTGTTTCTCCATCTGGACGAAGTACTTACTCAGCTCCTCCCTGTGTTTCTCCGTCTGGACGAAGTACTGGCGCAGCTCCTCTGTGATCTCCATGTTGCTGACATCACACTCGATCTCACTGCCTGAGTCGCTCTCCTCATCCTCGCTGTCCTCCTGATCGTGGACCCTCTCCGTCCTCCTGCCCTCAGCATCTCCACTGTGCCAGTCGGCGTAGCGCTGGGGGCCGCTGGGGTGGTACCCAGGCCCGTAGGCCGCCTCCAGGGCCCTCCTATAGGCCCGCCGGTGTCTCTGGTGCCAGTCCATAGCCTGCTGGTAGTGCTGCCAGTAGCGGCCGTACATAGGGTTTGCAAACCAGGAGGCCATGTTGCCTGTCCACTCCTGATAACAAATTGGAAGTTTGAATGCACAGGCAAGACTTCGAAAAAATGACTGAGGTTATGAGTACAATTACATTCCATGCAAAGTTAAACCAGAAGCTAACTTGGCTATATAGATATATATGAACTCTGTTTACAAACTACACAAGTTGCTATTGTATAAGGCACGTTAGGCACTTGTATGTCATAAATGTCTGGATGTAACCGTAGTGTATATCTGTATGTCGTGTATGTCATAAATGTCACGATGAATTAAAAATGGGGGACCCTGATGTAAACAAGACGAAAGTCTTTCTCTGGTCTGCATCCCCTTAACAATTATGTGTATTGAGCTGTACTGTATATTGTACCCATTCTGCAATCTGTGTTAATAAAGTTTTCAATCAATCAATTAGAAAGAAACAGCTTTACCATGACGGAAGGTGCTTTGCAGAGTGGTGTTCCCTGCTACCTCAACACACCTAGACAAAATAAACGGAAGCTAATATGAATCCCCAACAACATCCATTAGACCAGACACAGCCGTAGAAAGGCAATGGTTAGAGATTAGTATCATCAACACATCCCTCACATTAGCTGATGTTAGCAACACAAACACACATTCCCTCGTATTTCACTAAACTGGAGTTGTCGGGACGAGAGACGCACGCTAGAACACAAAGCCGCCCATCACGCTGGATTACACACGCTTGTTAAAATACACAATACACAGCTACTGTATAACGTTATAATATATTATACCGTGTGTCGCCTTGTTTAAATCCGGTGCTGCGTGCGCAGCCGTGCTGGTTTGACGACAACAATCTCCCAGCAGCCTTTGAGCAAAAGAAAAATAAGTGTCATCGTATTGCCATCTAGGGGACGCCGGGCGGTACTGCAGGTACAGGTTCAAGTTTGTTTTAAATTGTCACACAGTACTTCACAGTGAAATGCTTTGTTCTGTATGAGCCCCTGAGAATGTGCTTCATACAGTAAAACAAATAAATAAAGGAGGAATAACACTATGCATTATACAATATACAATACAATATATAAACTAAAGTACATGATTGATTGATTGATTGATTGATTGATTGATTGATTGATTGATTGATTTATTGATTGATTGATTGATTGAACATTTTATTAACAGATTGCAGAATGGGTACAATACAGTACAGCTCAATACACACAATTGTTAAGGGGATGCAGACCAGAGAAAGACATGTCTTGTCAGGGTCCCCCATTTTCAATTAATCATAATGACATACATGACATACAGGTAGACAGTACTGTTACATCTAGACATATGACATACCAGATCTACAAATATACAGTACTGTATACAGTACAAAAATAGTCTGAAAAGAGAGTCCTATATACATTTGAGGGGGAAGAAACTGTACATTGGAGGAGGTTGGGTAGGTGGGGTGGGGGGTTGGGTTTAGGTAGGTGGGGTGGGAAACTGTACATTGGAGGTGGTTGGGTTTGGACATTTACAGGGGCCAGTTTCGACCACCTAAATGGGAGGCTTCTAACTTCTCCTTCACAATCGTTATAACTTATTATGTATTGTTTTTACTTCTGTTTAACTGTGTTAATAAACAAACAAACAAACAAACAAACAAATACAATCTAAGTACAGTGAAAGACAATACAAATGCAGACTTAATGCGGTACAGACTTTTAAGGCAAGGTGCAAATGCAAATGGTTTTTCAGACACATGTACTGTCTACCTGTATGTCATGTATGTTATGATGAATTGAAAATGCAGGGACCCTGATGTAAACAAGACGAAAGTCTTTCTCTGGTCTGCATCCCCTTAACAATTGTGTGTATTGAGCCGTACTGTATTGTACCCATTCTGCAATCTGTTAATAAAATGTTCAATCAATCAATCAATCAATCAATCACATGGAGCTCGTGAAGGGGGGGGGGGGTTTGATTGATTGATTGAAAACTTCATTAACAGATTGCAGAATGGGTACAATACAGTACAGCTCAATACACACAATTGTTAAGGGGATGCAGACCAGAGAAAGACTTTCGTCTTGTTTACATCAGGGTCCCCCATTTTCAATTCATCAGGACATATATGACATACTTGACATACAGATAGTCAGTACTGCTACATCTATACATTTATGACATACCAGATTTACAAATACAGTACTGTTTGTGATACAAAAATAGTCTTAAAAAAAACAGAGTATTTGATGTAGAAACTGTACATTGGAGGAGGTGGGTGGGGTGGGGTGGGGTGGGGGAGAATCGGATCAAATACAAGCGCAAAATGCCTTTGTTATACAGGCCTATTGTTTTAAAACAAGTCAGTTGTCGATCCAGAAAGTGCAGTTTTCTCGCCGCTGCGCGCCTGAAACCACAACAGCAGTCAGCAGATTTAAAGCGCAAGTTGCACTTCCTTCCACAACAACTGGCTCCGCGGCGTGCGCTCATTCAACACTGCTTACTGTAATCAACAACCATGGCGGCGGATGGTTTAGCTGAATCACAGGAGGTAAGACATAAAAACATACTAAACTTGGCATTTGATACAAAAGCGTCGACGCTGTTCGGTGCCACTGCCAACACCGTAAATGTCTGGATGTAACAGTTACAGTAGCCTACTGTATATCTGTATGTCGTGACTCGTGTGTATGTCATGTGTAATATGTCAATTTATGATTAATTGAAAATGGGGGACCCTGATGTAAACAAGACGAAAGTCTTTCTCTGGTCTGCATCCCCTTAACAATTGTATACTATGAGGCTGAGCTGTACTGTACTGTACCCATTCTGCAATCTGTTTGATTGATTGATTGAAAAGTTTATTAACAGATTGCAGAATGGGTACAGTACAGTACAGCTCAATACATACAATTGTTAAGGGGATGCAGACCAGAGAAAGACTTTCGTCTTGTTTACATCAGGGTCCCCCATTTTCAATTCATCATAACAGACATACATTTTTTTTTTTTTTTTTTTTTTTTTGAAGTCTTTATTTCGAACATGCAATGAATACAACAAACAATAACAAAAAAGAAAAACAACTCAATCTGCATGTTCGAAAAGGAGTAGGAAGAAGTATACACTTATTTAATCCTACCCCTTTTCCACTACTCAAATGAGTGTAGGCCTACTATTTTAAACATAAAAAAGAAAAGGGAAAAAAATATATATATATATATGCAAAACAAAAAACAAAAACTATATATGTATAAAATAAAATAAAATAGAAAACAAAATAAAAATGTAAACACCCGTGAATATCAAGTCCCTTCCTCATCCCTGTACCTTGTGAACATAATTTCCTTATACATCAGTTTGAATTGTCTCATGTTTGGACATTGCTTTAGCACCACATTTAGACTGTTCCACAGTTTCACTCCACATATTGAGATGCAGTGTTTTCTCATGGTAGTGCGTACGTTTAGCACCTTTAAATTGTGTTCTCCCCTCAGATTATAACCCCCCTCCCTATCAAAGAACAATTCTTGAATGTTTCTTGGAAGTGCATGACTTTTTGCTTTATACATTAATTGTGCCGTTTTAAATTCCACAAGATCATTTAACTTCAATGTCTTTGACTCCAGAAACAATATGTTAGTGTGCTCACGATAACCTGCAATGTGAACTATCCTTATGGCCCTTTTTTGGAGTATAAAAAGTGGTTGTAGTGTAGACTTATAATTGTTTCCCCAGACTTCAGCACAGTAATTTAAATATGGTAAAACTAGTGAACAGTAGAGAATGTAGAGTGATTTTCTATCCAGGATGTGCTTTACTTTACTCATGACTGAAATGCTTCGTGACATACAGATAGACAGTACTGCTACATCTATACATTTATGACATATCAGATTTGCTAAATTTTGTTTTAATTGTTAATAAAGTTTTCAATCAATCAGTCATTTATGTTATGAATTGAAAATGGGGGACCCTGATGTAAACAAGACGAAAGTCTTTCTCTGGTCTGCATCCCCTTAAACAATTGTGTGTATTGAGCCGTACTGTATTGTACCCATTCTGCAATCTGTTAATAACATTTTCAATCAATCAATCAAACAAACAGTTGTACATATTCTCCTCTCCACAGGACATTCAAAAGAAAATCGAGGAAACAAGAGAAAGATTCCGCACTGACTATGCACAAGGTAAGACAGTGGGTGAATAAGCCAATTTATACAACCTAGAATAAAAAAAAATATTATTGGGGAATAATGGAGCTGTGGACTAATGTAATTTAACGTCACTTCATTTCAGTTTGGAAAATAAAAAAATTATTATAAAAAAAAGTATATTTGAAACACACATTTGTGTCCTGTGAGCTTTATCAAGTCAGTGCAACTGTGATATGGAAGAAAGCGTTACACCTTTACAAATAACTGCTAAGCAGCTGGTAAATATTTAAAAAAGCATATCAACCACACAGTAAACACTGTCACTTGAATGTACTTTATCCTCCAGGCTTCCCAGACAGGTATTACTTGAATGTACTTTGTCCTACAAGCTTCCCAGACAGGTATCACTTGAATACATTACTTTGCAATTACTTTGTGCAAGAATACTATTGTATTCTTGCACAATCGAAGCGGGCATGGCCATCCGCATTTCACTGTATGCCCTGGTATGTGTGTGCTAAATAAACCTCTTGAATCTTTGTCCAACAGGCTTCCCAGACAGGTACCATGCCAGCGATTTGGAGAGACTGTGGAGGGACGACGACTGGGTGGACAGTTACCTCGACTGGAAACATTATGTCGTGGAGGACACCGTGAAGATGATCGACGAGAGCCTTCAGTGGAGAAAAGACCTCAACGTGAACGGTATGTATATATGGTCCTCACGGCTATGCGGATTACCTGTTAAACAGGTCGAACCACACTGGTTTTTGTACAGTATCACCCGGTTCCACCCACCGCAGTGGTTAAAAAGCAAAGAAAGTGTTTTTCTAGGGTCCTCTAGGGCAGGGGTTCTCAACCTTTCTGCTGCCAAGGCACCCCTGTGTTCAATCAAATATTCCAGGGCACCCCTACATACGATAAAGACTTTTCCGGTCCTGTCTTTTTTGCTAAATGATGACAAAAGTGCTTGCTTTCAAAATAATGTTTATTTAAGAAACCGGGAAACACATTTGTGTGTATATGCAGGCTATATAATGCATTATTAACAGGTGTTTCAGGTCTAAATGGCTTAGTACTGTTGACATTACACTGCTTTTAGTAGTAAATCAAATAGCATATTTCATTAAATAAAATTACAGAAAATTAACACTAAAGTGCTATCTGTTGCAGCTGCACTCTTTTCCATAAAAATAGCATATTTGGATAAGTGTGACCATTTCTCAAAAACTGAAAATCATGTATTTATTTTTTTTAATACAGAAAAGGATCACTAAAGTGCTATCTGTTGCAGCTGCACTGTTCTCCATAAAAATTGCATATTTGGATAAGTGTGACCATTTCACAGAAAAGGATCACCAAGTTACCATTTCTCAAAAAATATAAATAAATACAGAAAATAAGCACTTGTTCACTCAGTGGACATTTCTAGCTCAATGCGAGGTCTGTTGCTGCTGGCTAATGATACGGTCAATACGTGAGATCTTTGACAACGCAACACGCATGTCATCCTCAAGGCTCAACTTGGCCCTATATTTAGTTTTCAGAGCTGTCATGGATGAAAAGCCAGCTTCACACAGTTATGTGGTGCTGAATGGTATCAACACCTTAACTGCTGCATCATGAGATACTTGGTACTCAGCACCACACTCTGAAACTAGCTCTTCAGGTGGTATCAGATGAGATTTCAATGAGTTCTTCCAAGAGTTTGGATGGAGATGTGTCAGGAAGCTTTGTCTCAATGTTGTCTGTAAAGTTTTTTTTTATCCAGAGTAACTTGGTGATCCTTTTCTGTGTTTTATTAAATAATGATTTTCAGATTTTGAGAAATGGTCAAACTTATCCAAATATGGTATTTTCATGGAAAACAGTGCAGCTGCAACAGAAAAAATTGTAATCTCAAGGCACCCCTGGCAGCTCTCTGAGGCACCCCTGTTGAGAACCGCTGCTCTAGGGTTACAGCTAGAGCCTGTGACACTTTGAACTTCAAGTTCAAGTTTGTTTATTATTTGTCACAATAAAATACATGTACTTTACGATGAAATGCTTGGTTCTGTATGAGCCCCTGCTTCTTACAGCAAAAAAGTAAGTAAAAGAGGAATATACAATACAATATACAATCTAAAGTACAGCCTAAGTACAATCTAAGTACAGTGAGTAAAAATGAGTAAACAGTGAGGTACAAAAGCCTTGTCGACAAGCCTTGCCTATGAAAGTGGTTGTGTGCCACAATAGAGAAATCACAAGGCAGATGAGCCATGTTTTATGTCTGCCCCTCTCTCTATCGGTCACATGCACACACACACACACACTGGACCATTTTTGTTTGTTTGGTTGTTTCAATTTCACTCTTGTTTATTTACATTAATTTCCCTCTCTTTCCAGGAATCGAGGAAAGCTCTGTAGACAAATCTTTCCTAGAGCTGGGAATGCACTACATCCATGGCTGCGACAAGGAAGGACACAAGCTGTGTAGGTTTCGCTACTTCTGGGGACGTTTCAAGGTCCGGGACGTCTCTCCATCTTGAATCTTGGATCAATACTTATAATACGTCTTAGAGGAGATCAAATGTGTGGAGATGAGATGAGAGAAAACTAGATCATCATTATCCCATGGGGAATATGAAGCACTACATTGCAATGGCTGGAGATTGTATGGTACAAAGGCAAATATGAACATTGAAAGTATTTATATATACTATAATATAACATCATAAAGAAATAAAAGAGGTAGAAACACAAGTTCAGGCATAGGATCCCTATTTATATACTGACATATCTATAGGATTCAGCCGATATCTACATACAGTATATTAACAAAAATAATTACAAAGGAAATTGCCTATCTCCCTCTTCTACTTGCATGTAATATTGTTGAATTTCATCTTGCTCTCATTAACAACAACTCCTCCCTGCTTATTCACCGTAGGCTATTTCTTTTAGCTACTTATCAGAGAGACTATTGATTTTCCTTTGGGATTCATTTTGGCAATGTTGGTGATACAAGAATTTGAACTCATACACTTGTTAGTCGCTCTGGAGTGTCTGCTACATACATGAAACGTGCCTTGCGGGGTGACAGTGGCTCAGGAGGTGGAATGGTTGTATGGTAATCAGATGGTTCCCAGTTAAATTCGGGCTCCTCCTGGCGGCGTGTCAGAAGTGTCCTTGAGCAAGACACTTAACCCCCTGACTGCTCCCGATGAGCAGGTTGGCACCTTGCATGGTTGTCTCCGCCATCGGTGTGTGAATGTGTGAGTGAATGTGTGAATGTGAGGCACAAGTTGTAAAGCGCTTTGGATAAAAAGCACTATATGAATGCAGTCCATTTACCATTCGCAAACAAAATATTGAGTAAGTGAATGAAATGCATTGTAAAGCAGTTCTTGCTCAGTTAGCTGTGCTTTCTCTCAGTTTGGTTTAGGATGAAGCTACTAGTGAAGGACTCCAGCCTGATGCAGGAGAAGAAGAGGTACGTGGCCTTCTGGCTGGAGCGCCATGTCAGGAGAGAGCCAGGCGCGCTGCTCACCGTGGTCTTCGACATGTCCGAGGCTGGCCTGAGCAACCTGGTAAGATATCACACAGTGGCAATGACTCTCTACCTCTCTCTCTCTTTCTGTCTGACTCTCTTAAAATGACAATGTGCGTTCTATTTTCTAGCCACTAGAGGTCACACTACTGGGAGCTTACATAGGAGTGTGTAGGGATTGATCACTTCAGATCACACTAGTCAAACTAGGCGTTGCAGATCAATTGCATGTCATATCTTAACTAACACCCAACTAGCAGCGTGTTTATCCAATCGGGTGTATACCACGCGGGGAAACGGGAAGTAGGAAGGGGATACATGCATGCAACTTGCAACACGCAACACGCGCATAACACGCACATAACGTGCACATAATGTGCACGCGTGTCCGTGTCTCACCAGACCATGTGAGACTAGAGCAGCGAAGGTGAGTAACGTGTTGAAGCAGCGGTGGTCTCAGTTGGCTTTGTACACACTCCAGAACTTGATTAATTCATACAAATAAGAAAACATTGTGACTTTAAAGGAACACTGCAACATTTGGGGGAAATTAGCTTACCGTCTTCTCCAGAGAGAGACAAGAAGATAGATAACAGTTTCCTCTCTGTGGGACATGGCCGGATAGTCTAGGCATTGTTCAACTAACACCTCTCCCGAAGGCCAACCGGCCATGTCCGCTTCATTCATTGTGCTAAGCTAGGCTAACATGCAGCCAGATAGCTTTCTACTGAACGCACAGAGAGGAAACTGGTATCTATCTTCTTGCCTCGTACATCAGAACTGACCCCTAGGCTCTTGGTGGCCCTAAACATGGTTGTGACCCCAAAACACACAAAATGCAACAACTAAATCACACCCACTGCTCACAATTGAATGCACACACACACATGGACATGCTGTTGCCCAAGTGAGGCATTACAACATTAAAATCACCTTACAATTACACATTACAATTACACATTGGATACAATCAGCCCGATAAAGAATTGGGCATTTCAACCAGACAGACATACACACACACACACACACACACACACACACACACACACACACACACACACACACACACACACACACACACACACACACACACACACACACACACACACACACACACACACACACACACACACACACAGAAAAAAAATAATAAGCTTTTATAAAAAGTATTAAGTGGCCTCCCTGGTGGTTGAAACGTGATTCCTTTCATACCCACGATGAGAGAAGTATACAAAATAAAGTATTAGCCTATGGCTGTATATACTTATACAGCTAGACAAAATCTCTATCTGTCTCTCTCTCTCTTTCTCTTTCTCTCTCTCTCTCTATTATTGAATGTTGATCTCTCTTCCATCTCTATATACAGGTGCAGCTCGATAAATTAGAATATCGTGGAAAAGTTATTTTATTTCAGTAATCCAATTCAAAAAGCGAAACTCTCATAGATTATAGATTCATTACACATAAAGTGAATGATTTCAAGCCTTTATTTGTTTTAATTTCGATGATTATGTCTTACAGCTCATGAAAGCCCAAAAGTCTGTATCACCAATAATTTTTTTTTAAATAGATGTATTTTTCTTTTGTATATAGAAATGTCGGCCTTCTGAAAAGTATGTTCATGTATGTTCACTCAGTACTTGGTTGGGGCTCCTTTTGCACAAATGACTGCATCAATACAGCGAAATATGTTGACTTTTCCACGATATTCTAATTTATTGAGCTGCACCTGTATCTATCTATCTATCTATCTATCTATCTATCTATCTATCTATCTATCTATCTATCTATCTATCTATCTATCTATCTATCTATCTATCTATCTATCTATCTATCTATCTATCTATCTATCTATCTATCTATCTATCATCTCTCTCTCTCTCTCTCTCTCTCTCTCTCTCTCTCTCTCTGTCTCTCTCTGTCTCTCTCTGTCTCTTTCTCTATTATTGAATGTTGGTCTCTTGTCCACCCATCTGTCTCTAGGCTGTTTACGTAACAGCTGCATCACTCATGGTAATACCTCTACTAACACTTCTTTCACTTCCCGTTATAACTGTCACATGAAATAGGAGGGATAATAAATGACATAATAGGATACGAAATACCCCAGGGAGGCCAAGTGTTGTATCTGGGGAATCTATCACAAGAAGGAATCCAAGGGGAAGACAAATACTTGATTACAGTAAGATATTGATAGTGGCAGCCAAAAAAAGCTTTACAGTTTTTCTCAATTGCTTTGGTGCATTTCTCTGATCAGAATTAAAGTTCTCATAACTGTTAGTGCATTTCTCAAAACAATTAGTACAAACTGCAAAACCTAGGTGATAACATGCAGAAGCGTGTCACTTGCTCAAAATGGATAATTCATTCCTCAAAAGCAAGTATTCATGTCAATGAAAGTGTCACTGTCATCAAAATGAAAAGTCCTGACACCATTGTTTATGAACAAGATAGTCAAATGGCTTTGCCATGTTTTCGTTATGACAGTTCACTCTGTAAGTGTTTTCCAATGCAAAAAAAGTCAGATCTTGGTGACACTTTCTGAAAATGCTCAAGACAGCACTATACACTATTTGCACAGCCATTTGAAATCTACAGTTACACATTGCTGTATTTATTGAGGTAAATGAGTACAAGACACGTATGTTTCACATTTTTACTGCATATGCTCTTTGCAATTTTAATTTGTTCACAGCATTGTGCAAAAGAAAAATACAAACTAATTTACAACAAACATAAGAAACACCCTTTGGCCTTTGGGTAGAGCTGTGCACAACTGTAAACAATATTGCAGTACATATTGGAACTGAATTGGAACATACAACATACACAGTACTGTAAATCATTCATTCACATCCAGACGTTCCTGTCTGTCTGGCTATTGGATTCAGGAATGGGGAGTAGGGAGGGAGATATTCCACCAGCATCCTTTCATGTGCTGCAAACCACTGTGTGACCAGAATTGCGTGGTGAAAACGCACATTATCCCATACAACAACGTATTTGGTCAGATGGTCGCCATTTAGACCCCTCTCATTCTCAGGGACTATGTCCCTGTAAAGAGTGTCTAAAAAAGTCAGCAGATGTTGTGTGTTGTATGGACCAATGCGGGGCATATGGGTGAGGACGCCGTTTTCTGAGATGGCTGCACACATTGTACAGTTTTTCTCAATTGCTTTGGTGCATTTCTCTGATCAGAATTAAAGTTCTCATAACTGTTAGTGCATTTCTCAAAACAATTAGTACAAACTGCAAAACCTAGGTGATAACCTGCAGAAGCGTGTCACTTGCTCAAAATGGATAATTCATTCCTCAAAAGCAAGTATTCATGTCAATGAAAGTGTCACTGTCATCAAAATGAAAAGTCCTGACACCATTGTTTATGAACAAGATAGTCAAATGGCTTTGCCATGTTTTCGTTATGACAGTAAGTGTTTTCCAATGCAAAAAAAGTCAGATCTTGGTGACACTTTCTGAAAATGCTCAAGACAGCACTATACACTATTTGCACAGCCATTTGAAATCTACAGTTACACATTGCTGTATTTAGTGGGGTAAATGAGTACAAGACACGTATGTTTCACATTTTTACTGCATATGCTCTTTGCAATTTTAATTTGTTCACAGCATTGTGCAAAAGAAAAATACAAACTAATTTACAACAAACATAAGAAACACCCTTTGGCCTTTGGGTAGAGCTGTGCACAACTGTAAACAATATTGCAGTACATATTGGAACTGAATTGGAACATACAACATACACAGTACTGTAAATCATTCATTCACATCCAGACGTTCCTGTCTGTCTGGCTATTGGATTCAGGAATGGGGAGTAGGGAGGGAGATATTCCACCAGCATCCTTTCATGTGCTGCAAACCACTGTGTGACCAGAATTGCGTGGTGAAACGCACATTATCCCATACAACAACGTACTTGGTCAGATGGTCGCCATTTAGACCCCTCTCATTCTCAGGGATTATGTCCCTGTAAAGAGTGTCTAAAAAAGTCAGCAGATGTTGTGTGTTGTATGGACCAATGCGGGGCATATGAGGACGCCGTTTTCTGAGATGGCTGCACACATTGTAATATTCCCTCCTTGTTGGCCTGGGACATAAGTGGTTGCTCTCTGTCCAATGCGATTCCTTCCACGCCTTCTACCTTTTGCCAGATTGAAACCCGCCTCATCAACATATATGAATGTGTGCAGCGATTCCCTGGCATCCAGCTCCATTCAGGGGAAAAATGATAAAGAAATGTATAAAATTAGCTTGACAGATTTTGACAACTAGTTCAACATATTTGTATGTAATGACTCAAGCAATGAAATGAGGACTATTAGTTTTATAGGGAATGACTATTCAGCAGTCATAAGTATAGTTCATTTTGACTGACATGACCTAAGCAAATGATAATGTTATAAAACAGCAGAGAATTGTATGAAAGCAATTGATGCATGTCCAAAAGTATTTGCAATTTGTTCGGAGGAATGAGAAACTGCTACTATGATGTGCACAAATTACAAAATGTTGTGGAGGTTGAACTAACAGTTATGAGAACTTTAATTCTGATCAGAGAAATGCACCAAAGCAATTGAGAAAAACTAGGCGGCTAGGTGGTGTAGTGGGCAAGGCACTCGCCACCAGTGTGGAGACGCTAGGATTCGCGTGTTCGAATCCAGCTCTCCACATTGTTTTCAGTTTAGCTGGTCGTCCGCAGTAATACACATTGGCCGTATTACGGGGAGGGAAAACTGAAGGGTGGGGATCGAACGTTGTGAACAAGCGACTCCTACAAGTCGGTTGGTGCACCTGCGCAGTAGAATCAGGAAGTGTCGGGGGCAGCGTGAGCCTCCCACGCGCTACTCCTCGACACTGAGAGATCGAGCTGCGCAGGTGAAAAGATGCGACTGCTGTTACCTCAAGTACCGGAGGGGACTTGTGCTATGTATGACTTAGTCCACATTGCAGCCGGCTTGTGGGAGGCAAGAAACAGCGTTCGTGACAGGGGAGGGTTGAATTGGATGATACGAAATTGGGATGGGAGAAAATATAGAAAAAATGGGAGAAAAAGTGGATCAAAAAAAAAAAAGCAATTGAGAAAAACTGTAACTAAACTGTGGTACAAGGTAGAAGTGCAGACGAAGGACCAATGGATAGAGTTAGTAGAGGGGATACAGGAAATGGAGAGAATCACACATCTGCTGAGGCTGCAAGAAGAAAAGTATGAATGGAAATGGGGAAAGTGGGCAGAATATAGGAGGGGAAGTAACGACATCACAGAGGATTGAAAAGGATACAAGGAAATAAATGAAAATGCAAATATAGAATGGACCGAAGGACCCATGCCACACTTTTTATTTTCTCATTTTTGTCTATTTGTTTTATATTTATGTACTGTTGATATGTTGAAATGTATTGTCTATGAATGTTGTCTATGTATGTTGAAAAAAAAATAATAATAACTTAAGTAAAAAAAATATAAATAAAGGCCCACTAAGGTAAACCTAAAACTCTTTTTTGTTTATTTTGTGTGTGTGCACTGCTACTACGTGCCTGTGTTACGGCCCTATGAAATCCGTTTGATCTTTTCCTGTTTTCAGATTTTTATTTTCCTGTTTTCGGATTTCTCTTATTTTCCCGGTTTTTATTATATTTTTTCATTTGGATTTAAGTTTAACCAAAAAAAAAACAATACAAAATTATGTTTTTTTAACTAACTTTAATAACGGTACATCTGCCGTACAACAGTGTCAGTGCAGTTCAATGCATTTAAAAAATTCAGTTCAGTTCAATGCAGTTCAACTGCCAGTGAAGTGCACTAACTAAATAATAATTAAATAATACAAAATAATAATTTGTTTAAAATAAATCAGAAAAAAACAAAAATGTAATAAAAAAAGAGATGCTTCTCCCCATCTCTGGCTGACATCACCATTGTGGTACATGATGGTTAGGGTTAGGCCTTTGTATTTTCCTCAGTGAGGGATTCTCTTTTGTCGGCCAGCAGCATTTTGTACTTTCTGAAGCTTCTCTCTGTATAATTATTTTTGAAGTTTAAATATCAACATTATCTGGCCATCCTCAGTAAATACTATCAAACTCTATACTATCAAACTCCTCCTTTCCAAAGACCAGAGATGGGACGGGCGCTCGCACACACACACTAGGGCTGCACGATTTTGGGAAATAATCGAATTGCGATTTTTCGGACAGATATTGCGATTGCGATTAAATTTGCGATTATAATATATATTTTTTAAAGCAGCCCCACAGAGGTTTATTGTAAAATGCGGCTTGCATCTGGCCTACGTGGTGGGTCTGTTCGGGACACCGAGCCTGAAAATGTTTCTTTTTACCTGGGAATCGATAACGGTACGGTACCCAATGGTACCTTTTTTTCTGTACTTTACTCTCCCTCTCTGAAGTCTAAACTTCACAACACACAATCTAAAACCCCTTACCTCCCTCTTCCAAACCGATCTTGTATCTCAATGGGACTTCCTGGTTAAATAAATGTAAAAAAAAAAATGTAAAAAATATTGCGATTTTTTTTGTTGCGATTTGATAATTCGCGATTTCGATTTAAAATCGATTAATCATGCACGCACACACACACACACACACACACACACACACACACACACACACACACACACACACACACACACACACACACACACACACCCATGCCTTTTCAAAATATGTTTACTCCTCTGTGGTTTGAATTGACGTCTTTACTATCTACTCTTATCTCTCTTGCAGGACATGGAATTCATAAGGTTTATAATCGGCTGTTTCCAAGTGTACTACCCCAGACTGCTGTGTGAGTATCAACACAAAACACAATTTTGGTGCCATCCTCAGCTTTTGTGAGCTGAAATTCCACATGCCGCATGTCCTGGTCGCTATGGATTTATCTATACATTCAAAGACAATGCGTAACCACAATGCCTGTTAATTTGATATTTTAATAATCTGCATAGTGTGAAATTCATGATGCATTTTTTAGTACAATTTTCTTTTTTCACTTTCAGCTAAAATGCTAATGTATCAAATGCCATGGATTATGAACGGTGAGTTACACAAGTAATTAATCATGCTTACTCATACAGCACATTTAATACAGAGCTGCAATGCAATGCACATAACAAACGTCAAAATAAAGCATTTAAAAGAAGATAATGTAACAAGTAATCATACGTAATTGTTTTTAAATTATTACCTCTGTTTTAATTTTGAGCTATTTTATTCTTTTAAAAAGATTTTTTATTATTTTTTTCTTTTTAATGTATTTTAAAATGTGCTCTTAATTATTCTGATTGTCTGATGTCTTTATATTTATGAACACACTGTAACACTTGTGTATGTAACATCTCGACGGCACTGTAAATGAGTTTAATTACTCAGTGTATTATCGAGTATAAATAAAGATTGAATGAATGAATGAATGTAAAAATATACATGATTTAAAGAAGTGATGAATGATAAATCAACCCCCCAGTGTGTGTGGGGGGGGGGGGGGGGGGGGGGGGGCCATGGTTTGACTGAAAATGACACCTACTAATGCCACTAAATGTCATTCGTAACCATTACTCCGTCTATGTCCGTCTCCAGCGGCGTGGAGGGTAGTGAAGACATGGCTGGCACAAGACGCCATCGACAAGCTGAAGTTCGTCTCCAAGAGTGACGTCCACACGTTCATAGACCCGGAGCAGCTCCCGGTTTACATGGGAGGAAGTGTATGTACTGTAGCTACACACATCCAGCCTCACGCTCCTGTTACATGGGAGGAAGTGTATGTAGCTACACACATCCAGCCACACACTCCTGTTACATGGGAGGAAGTGTATGTAGCTACACGCATCCAGCCACACGCTCCTGTTACATGGGAGGAAGTGTAGCTACACGCATCCAGCCACACACTCCTGTTACATGGGAGGAAGTGTAGCTACACGCATCCAGCCACACGCTCCTGTTACATGGGAGGACGTGTATGTAGCTACAGGCATCCAGCCTCACGCTCCTGTTACACGGATACAGTTGTTATAGAGCATCAGTGTTTTTGTTCCATCTATGGCACAAAACACAAAAGCGGCAAACGCAATACAAACATGTTCATTTTGATTTTTTTTCAATTTTAAGCTTACACATACAATAGATATAATATCTATGCAACAGCTGTGCTTATAATTTCTGTGAGAAGTCAAGACTTTTGATTTTTCATTGTTAATTTAAATGACAAAATTGTGATGTCACAATTCCCACCCGTGTCGTCATATTAGATCTGCCAGGCAGCCATTGTAAATAAGAATTTGTTCTTTTAATGTCTTGGAAAAACCCCAGTATAAAAAAACAACAACCACACTGTTATGATCACACCGATAGACGATGAAAGCTGAAACCTTGATGGCCCTTTTCTCTTTTCCTCCACCAGGATACCTTCAGTTACAGCTACCCACCTCTGCCTGACCATGACCCCCAGTTGGACCCCCAGTTGGACCCCCTGTTAGAGCCCCTATTGGACTCCCTGTTGGAGCCCACGGTAGAGCCCCTATTGGACTCCCTGTTAGAGCCCACGGTAGAGCCCCTGTTGGACCCCCTGTTAGAGCCCACGGTAGAGCCCCTGTTGGACCCCCTGTTGGACCCCACGGTAGAGCCCCTGTTGGACCCCCTGTTAGAGCCCACGGTAGAGCCCCTGTTGGACCCCCTGTTGGAGCCCACGGTAGAGCCCCTGTTGGACCCCCTGTTAGAGCCCACGGTAGTGCCCAACCAGGAGGAGGAAACCAAGATCAAGGAGGACAAAGAGGCCGCTGAACCAGTGCCGCTGCTCAGACCCAGAAAGGTGGTGTGTTCTTATTTCCCCTCCGTCTCAGTTCCACGACGTGTGATTAGAACAACTTTACTTCAGCATATCAGCATAAGAAACAAACACAATATAAACAAAATAATACTCCCAACAAAATCAGTTCTTTCCAGATGGGGGACATTTAGTCTTGAGAACCTTTTAGAAAACCAGTCTACTCCATGGCTCTCATTTACCCGCCCTAGCTCCATTTTGCACGCAGTAAGAATGAAGCTTCAATCATTCGCTGATAATTACTACCATGGGCTTCCAACCCCAACAATCCAAATTCCAAAGTAATCATCAAACATAGTCAGATGGTTGATTCAACAGATAACAAAGATTAAAGGGATAGTTCGGATCTTTACGTTATATTACGACATTATATGTTATATGAAATACTTGCCAGTAGTGTAGCAGGTGCAAAGCCATTAGCTTACTGACGTGGTGGGAGTTCTGGCCCGGGAAGCTTTAGACAGGCGGCAGACGGCAGAAAGGGGATCACGGAACGAATAATTATTTTGTATCTACTTTTTTCCTCCTCCTTTTTCTGTGCTTTTTCACCCCATCCCAATTTTACCTCTCGTGCCAATTCTCCCTGTCCTGTCCTGATCGTTGCTCGCATATGCCCCCCACTGGCCGGTTGTAGGGAGGATAGAAGCCTCGCATCACATGTCCCCTCCGATACATGTGGAGGCAGCCTGTCACATCTTTTCACCTGCCAGCGCGGACTCTCATTTGGCGAGGAGTAACGTGTAGGAGGCTCACACTGCCCCCGCCATTTTCCTGACTTTGCTGTGCAGGCACCCCAACCGACCTGTAGGAGTCGCTGTTCACAACGACCAGACTACCACCCTTCGACTTCCCACCCGCTGACTCTGCCAATTGAGTTAGTATGACGGCCGGCCCAAGCCGGAGGCAACGCCGACAGCCGGATTCGAACCCGGTGTCTCTTGCGTTGGTGACGAGCGCAATGTCCGCTGCGCCACCCAGCCGCCCTTTGGAACCAAGACATTTTAATCCACACTGCAACATGCAGGCAAAACAAAACCACGGTCCTCCGGCTCACGGGTGGGGGTAGTGGAATAGGTGCAAGTGCAGACAAAACAAGGCAGATGGCGGGTCCAAGGGTGTTTAACCCTTTCACTGCCACACTACAGAAGGCTAACCCTTTTACTACCACACTAGAGAAGGTTAACCATCTGTAGTGTGGTCGTGAAAGGTTAACCTTCTAGTGTGGTAGTGGGAGGTGTGGTAGTGTGATCAGATCGCTTCAAGGGAGGAAAGGTTACAGGAAGTAAAGGGAGCTTAGTTTCCACACTCCTACGCAGAGCTGTCTCTACGCCTGTACGTCGCGGTTATATAACTTTGAATTGGGTGTATATACAGAGTATCACAAATAACCAGAATTAAGCTTGTCTAAAAACGTTTATGAGTTATGTAGTGATGTAGTTATAAGAAAAGTAAAATGCTATGTCTTTTTTGCGTAAGGAAACAATAGTTCCATGGCCGTGTTCATAGTTTTTTCCACACAGTGAATAGGCTGCACAGACGCCGTGAAATGTAATTATTCTTTCCAACTCATTTTCACTTCTTATTTATAAAAGAGATTGAAACATATGGGGGGGATAAGTAATGTTAAGGTTAGGTAGCATTGGTTAGTTCACGTCCTCTTGTTGGCAGAGATGTTGGCTACATTGAAATGAAAGTGGAAAGTCGTTGGAATGTTCAACAAACCTGCTACTGGAATGTTGATTTAAATGATTCTGGCACACCAGCCAGATGACCTTTTGAGAATGTAGAACTGAATAGGAATGGGCCTTTCTGTCCGTTGAATGTATTTTACCTGAACCCTGCCCCCTGTGTTTGTGTGTGTGTGTGTGTGTGTGTGTGTGTGTGTGTGTGTGTGTGTGTGTGTGTGTGTGTGTGTGTGTGTGTGTGTGTGTGTGTGTGTGTGTGTGTGTGTGTGTGTGTGTGTGTGTGTGTGTGTGTGTGTGTGTGTGTGTGCGTGTGTGTGTATAGCAGGTGTGCTTTGCAGAACATGGGGACACCACAGAAACAGCTATCAGAGACAGAGGGGCCCGGAGGACCTGCACCACGTTTGAAGGCACTCTGCTTCACATAAGGTTCAGTTATGGGTCCTGTTTGTCTTCGTCGCCCTGAGTCACAACCGAGTCATTCTGTGACACTGCTACCTGACCACAGGAACAGTCACTGTGTTAGATACTAGACTCTAGCATGTGCTCTATATCGGCTACTGTATAGATTAGGGCTGCACGATTCTTGCTCAAATGTGAATCACGATTTTTCTCTCTTAAGAATTGAGATCACGATTCTCTCACACGATTCTTATTTTTTCGTCATTATTTAAAAAAGTAAAGTAAAAGAAATGTTTATTTTTTATTTTGAAAGTAAATCTTTTTTTAAATCATCATAATTTAGAAATGAGATCGCATAGGTCTATGAATCGAGATTGCGATTTTTTCCCCCGATTAATCGCGCAGCCCTAAAATACACCCACGCACCACATACATCTTTTAAGGGGTTTGCCCACCCAACATTCGACCCCAAGATTTCTGGCACGTCATTGGCCTCTACCTCACTGTAGGGCGGGTGTTTGGCCAGACACTGAAGCGGAGGAGATAGGGGGGCAAAGGGGTATTCCACGGGACTAGGGCCCACAGCAAGACCCGGGTGGCTGCACTGCTCCCGCCCCCCTCACAATTAAATTTATTTTGTGATAGGCCTGGAGTAAATTAGTTTAAATATGGCCACCAGTGATGTCATCAGGGACATTGAATCCTTGTGTTGTGTTAATGACAGCTCAATGAAATGATAAGGTAGCATTCCTATAAGACAAGGTGTTGCTATACACAAGGATTCAATGTCCCCGATGACATCACTGGTAGACATTCAAATTCACTCACTCACATTTACTCTCAATAACTGTCAAACTAAATTCATGTGTGCAAAACTGTTTAGTTTCTGGATGTGTGTGAGACTATGTGCAAAGTAAATCAGCATTTGGTGAAGTGCCTCTTTAACTTTTGCAAATTAGCTCAGAAAAAGGCCTTGGTGACAAGATGTAATAGCCTATTTATTTGTCAGTTACTGTTAGCCTAATTTATGTGTTAGAATATGAATGCATAATATCTTTTTTTACTTTGGGCATTGTTGTGGAATATTTTAAAGGAGCCAAGACAGTGAACTGTAGAAATTCAGATGAGTCAAATTGTATCAAAAGAACATTTTATTAGTTTTATTTCTGTGGCCACAGAAAAGTATCCTCAGTTTACAATCAGAGACAAGTGTAACACAAGCGTCTGACCAGAAAGTGAGAAAGAGCTCTGGTCAGACTTACAATTAAATACCAGCTGGGAATGACAAATGAAAACAAAGATGAAAAATGAAAACAAAGATGATCAAATTAAAACAAAAGATGGGTTTAGGGGTTTTGTCGTGTCTCACACAAGACTGATATGAAGACTAACAAGAAAAGAACAAGATGTGATTTTTCTTGGACGTGTCATATCTAAGTCAAGCTGCCCTGGGCCTTGGCCATTGTTTTAAGAACACTATTAAGACTGTTGCCCTACTGTCTGATACTAGTTAACTATATTAACTAGTCAAGGCTGTACAGAGAATACAGTATGTATTTAAACAGAGCTATGAACTAATAGGCCCAGTAAGCTGTACAAATTATGTAATCGGATGAAACATATAATAATTACCATAACAGGCACCAACAACCCAAAACAAATATGTTGTATATCCTCTGCATGTAGCGTCATACCTTTGGCCAGAGAATCCTAGGACCACCACTAACATGCACCCACACGCGCATCATCACCCATTCTTCACCTCATGCTGGTGATGTAGGGGCGTACTTGACCTACATTCATCAGGAACTTGCAGTGCGTTCACGTCTGAAGTAGGCTAAGCACGCAAGGAATGTGCTGCAGCAATAGTTTCAGGTAATCAGGTCAGAGTTGATGCATCTTTGTTTGAGCGGAGCTGGTGAACTAGTTCCTTTTCTACTTTGCTGCTCTTGTAGCGTTCCTCACAGTTCTACCACATTTTGAGTTTATTACAGAGTTAGGTTTTTCAAAACTGTACAGTTACTGTTAAAGGCATGTGGCAGGTATATTCCATTAATAATAATAATAATAATAATAATAATAATAATAATAATAATAATAATAATAATAATAATAATAATAATAATAATATTAATAAACTGTATTTGTATAGCACCTTTCATACAATAATTGCAGCTCAACATGCTAGATAGATAGACAAAGTCAAGGTAACATAGAACATTAAATCACATCGGTTTTCATATTAGGATCTAACATCTTAATAGGTCTCTTTTTGTTTACAGTTTGATTGTCACTGATACACATCCTTTTAACATTAGCTAGGACAAATCTGACAACACATAGTGATAAAAGAGTCAAATAGAATAGACAGAGTAAAATAGTGCAATAGTGCAGTGCAATACAATAGTTAGTAAAATAGAATAGACAGAGTCAAATGATGCAGCAGTGCAATAAAATAGTTCTCAGAGGGTAGATAGTTGTAATTGTTGTATTGACAGACAGGGCTATCCCTGAAAATTGGGGAAGTCTTGTCACCTTAATAAAAGCCTATATTTTTTCATTCAAACGTTGGTACTGTAGATGCTTAATATCACACTTATCTTGGATATCATACATACATTTGAACGATTTGAGGCTTTGTTTCCAGGGGCTTTAAGTGTCTAAGTTTGAATCTGATCCAAATTCTATCATTATCCTAGTGATTATTCCATGGATAAACCAAATATTTTGATTTAAGACTGATAAACCAAGTAACCCCCGCCCCCTAAAAAGAAAATAGAACGATGAAAGGAATGGAACAGAGCCAAAAGATCCGGCTCCCGTCAAAGAGAGTTAGCATGCTGGCTGGTGCATAATGTTCATCCAGAGTCAGAACTGTATTTGTTAGGTGACTCTAACTGCGACCTGCAGCTCAATAGCTCACTCGGTTGGTACCACAAAAGGATCCCCACCTTCTAGCAGCCACAGTTTAAATTTGGCCTGGAGGTCAAGTGTGTGAGTGTCTGTGTGCGTGTGTGTGTGGTTGAATATCGCAGCTATTGTGGATTCGCATTTGTCAGTTCAGGCAGCTATCTATTTTCACATGATCTATTCTAAGAGAGCAAAAGCTGACCTGGTAGCAGTCAGTCAAACACACTCGCATGGTTGTGTCAGACATCTTGATGTATTAAGGTCTACAGTGAAGTCTTACTGTAAATTGTACCTAAATTGTACCTCATTCCATTTCTGCATTCTACTGTATAGTATATAGTATATTGTATTGTAACTCAGTTACTTTTCTACTCTGCATTGTACATTGTATATATTGAACACTTGTCTACGTACTTGACTTCTATTTTATACTTACTATACTTATTTTATACTTATCTATTTTTGTCTAGCACAATCTCTGGAGCAAAACAGAAAGAAGCATTTTATATAAAAGTATTCTGTACTTCTGTATGACAACTAATAAAGAAACTTGAAACTTGAACTTGAAACTTGAAACTTGAACCACATGTCTTGTTTTCAAAACCAACTCATCTCGTTTGCAGTCCAGCTGAGGAGCTGAGCTTCGGCCAGAGAGAGAGCGAGAAGAGATGTGCGATCGTCCTCGACAACGTCACCAAGAACCCTGTGGCCTACAAGGTCAGTCCTGTTTCCTCGTCCTCAGGAGAGTTAGGTGCAGAGACTGTAGCCTCATCCTCAGGAGAGTTAGGGTGCTTTCACACCGGAGCTGTTTGGTCCGGACTATCGGACCAGAGTTCGTTTTCTCGGATTGTCCGCTTTTTTTGGGGTGGTGTGAATGCTCAGTCGAACTCTGGTGCGAACCAAACACGTGAACTCTGGTCCGCCTGAAAACGTAGGTCTCGGTTTGCTTCATCGGACCAAACGCGGACCAAATATAGGAAGTGACCTGATATACTCTGCATCTTGGGTAGAAGGAAACAAACAAACACCGCAGCGCGCATTCACTGCAAAACAAGCACGTGGTAAACATGTCTCGTGGACAGACGTGGGCGAATGACGAGGTGAAAGCCCTGATAGACATATGGGCAGAAGACCAAATTAAACAGCTACTTGTGGGCAACTGGGCACCCATAAAAACAACGCAGTGTACAAGTTGTTTAGCGAGAGGATTGTGGTAATGGGCTTCAATAGAACAATGGATCAATGCCACGTCAAAATAAAAAAAAACTGCGTCAGCAATATATTAATAAATAAGCAGAGAATTAAATTAGTTGTCCATAACATTTGTGTTTTTAATTAGCATAGCCTAAATAAATATATATTCAAGAAGTTAAATACTGAATTAACGACACATATTTATTAACAGGCTGAAAGGTAAAACGAATAACAGACTGAAAAAACAATTAGACTATAGGCTAAACACAGTGCGTAAAATAAAGGCTAAGCGGTGCGTAAAAGGAAACTTTGGCTATAGCCTTCTAAAACTATTGAATAGGCTAAACTTCGTTTTGGCTTCTTGGGTTCACGTTTCTGTGGTTTGGGATGGTGCAGCTGCGGGCCAATGTTCTGAGACATATTACGTTTGATTTGTTAGGCTATTTGAATACACACGTTAGTGTAACGTTCTGGGTTCTCTAGCTGCTGCCTGAGAACCACTCACCATTCTGACACCTGTCACTTGTCTCCCCTGTCACTTACTGTCTGGGTTCCCTGATTGGCTGTCACTGTGGTGTGTGTGGTATGCTTGGAATGTGGACCTACTTAACCCCTGTCTTCCTGTGTTCTAGTCGTCGGTCCTTCACATTCCCACCAGCGTGGTACACGGCGGTACCTCTGGACTTGGACATTGCTGTTGCTGGTCATCTCTGTTTTCCTGTTTTGTTATGCTAGACGCTCGGCGTCAGTGTTGACTTATTTAGTATTTGCTCTAGGTGTTCTGTTCTTATATTAAAGGGAACCACTGTTAAACGAGCAAATCAATCTCTGTGTTTGGCCAGACACTGAAGCGGAGGAGATAGGGAGGCAAAGGGGTATTCCACGGGACTAGAGGGCCCACAGCAAGACCCGGGTGGCTCCCGCCCCCCTCACAATTAAATTAATTTTGTGATAGGCCTAGAGTAAATTAGTTTAAATATGGCCACTAGTGATGTCATCAGGGACATTGACTCCTTGTGTTGTGTTAATTACAGCTCAATGAAATGATAAGGTAGCAGTCCTATAAGACAAGGTATTGCTATACACAAGGATTCAATGTCCCCGATGACATCACTGGTAGACATTCAAATTCACTCACTCACATTTACTCTCAATAACCATCAAACTAAATTCATGTGTGCAAAACTGTTTAGTTTCTGGATGTCTGTGAGACTATGTGCAAAGTAAATCAGCATTTGGTGAAGTGCCTCTTTAACTTTTGCAAATTAGCTCAGAAAAAGGCCTTGATGACAAGAGGTAATAGCCTATTTATTTGTCAGTTACTGTTAGCCTAATTTATGTG
This sequence comes from Notolepis coatsorum, assembly GCF_963971535.1. Classification (NCBI taxonomy): domain Eukaryota; kingdom Metazoa; phylum Chordata; class Actinopteri; order Aulopiformes; family Paralepididae; genus Notolepis; species Notolepis coatsorum. The sequence goes on along the minus strand of NC_140165.1, from coordinate 32,544,731 downwards.
TTAGAATATGAATGCATAATATCTTTTTTTACTTTGGGCATTGTTGTGGAATATTTTAAAGGAGCCAAGACAGTGAACTGTAGAAATTATTATATTTTATTATATTAAAGGGAACCACTGTTAAACGAGCAAATCAATCTCTGCCTCTGTTTATTTCCTCCACAACTGGGACCTTACCTGCTCCGTCGTTAACACGTTAGGGCTCGCAGTCACACACACACATTTCCACTCTCTATTGTGTCCAATAGACGAGCGCCCTTTTCGACCGTGTGACATTGTTCAGAAAGTTTGGTGCGCTTGACAAATTGCTGTGTGAATGCAGACGAACCAAATGAAGAATGCAACAATGTTGCAACTTCACCCCCCGAACCGCACAGAGTCTGCACCGAGTCCACCAAAACTATTATGTAAAAGCGCCCTTAGAGACTGGAGCTTCGTCCTCAGGAGAGTTACGTGCAGAGACCAGGCAGAGACTGTAGCCTCGTCCTCAGGAGAGTTAGCGGTTAAGAAGACTGCCCGTTGCCTGGACCACGCGTAGCATTCTCTGCAGTATCTCCTCCAACTCTGTCCCTCCTTTACAGTTACTGAACAGTTGTTCAGTTGCAACGCAAAGGGTTATATTGTCTCACTTTACTCACATGCAGTGTTTGACAGTTGATACCTAACGAAACTGGCGCAGGAAAATGCTAGCGAGTTTGGTCTTCCTAAAGTGTTTCTTTATTAATCCCCTTGGGGAAATTCAAGTGTCATAGCAGCATGGGGGGGGGGGGGGGGTACAGGTAGGATAGGTATTAGGTAGTAATGATAATAGAACATAGAACAAAGTAGTAATGATAATAGTGATAACAGTAGTAGTAGTGAACAGTAGTGAGTGGCAGGATTCAACCAGACAGTAGTAATAGTGATGATGGTATACATGGTCCAAACCAGAGTGTTTATAATTTAGAATCAGGTAGTCCTAACAGTTCTCATGTTCACCAGCCGTTAACTCTCCAGATGGCAGCAGTCCATTGAGCTAGACCGTTTCTAAATGTAACCTGTTGAATATATATACTGTATTATGCCTAAGAGCATTCATATGCATGAGAAAAAAAGGCAAAAGTAAGACTGAAAAATGAGACATCTAATGAGACAAGAGAACAAGAGAAATGTATTTCACATTAGCTTGCTTACCTAGCTTGATTAACTACTTAGTTATTATGTTCTGTCTGGAGATTGCTGCTCTCACCTAGCGTAGTTTGTTATGTCCTTGTTTGAATGGAGCCCTCTTTGACACCGTGTGTGGTCCTCCCAGGTGCGTACCACAGCGCCAGAGAAGTACAGAGTCAAGCCCAGCAGCAGCAGCTGTGCGGCGGGCAGCACCGTGCAGATCACCATCTCACTGCATGGAGGTAGACCTACACTACTTTGTTTATCGTTTAATGTTCAAGTTTTGTTTTATTTGTCACATATAAGGTACATGTACATTACAGTGAAAGGCATGGTTCTGGTTGAGCCCCCTGAGATTGTGCTTCATACAGTAAAATGTAAAAGAATAAAGACCAAACACTATACAAATGATACAATATACAACGAAAGTACAAACTAAATGACAAAATGACAAAAGTACAAAATGAAAACCTTTAAAATGCAAAGATGCAAAAATTAGGTAGGGATGTAGTGCAAATATTTTAGTAATAAATAGATTCGATAGAAAATATGGTGTGGTGTTAAAAAGTGTGTGCATGTGGATGTGTGCAATTAATGTAGATGGATGGGTTAGTGATTTCCATTAGTCAGCGCCTTGCTAGGTGTGTGTTCTGATGTACTTTTCAAGTCAGCTGACATGGGCTGGGTATCGTTTGAGAATTTTTTATACCAGTGCCAATAGCCTACCGATACCTGGGATTCGATACCGATACCAAAGCGGTACTTTTTTCAATACCTTACTTTGCTGAATTATGTGCGTTGCTTATGCTGTGTGAGCCAATCTTTGTTTTTGGATGATTTTTGGATCGTGGTTGAACAGAAGAAATGTTATATCTTGGAACAAACATGCTTATTGGCTCACTGACACTGGTGAGATTAACTACTTAGTTATTCAAATTTGGTATCGATTGACAGTGTCATTCAACACCAAATTTCGATACAACAGCATTGCTTCGATACTCAATAGTATTGAAGCAATTCGATCGATACCGTAAAAGTTTTGAATTTCGCGACCTACAACTGACTCTGGGTAGGAATCACTAAGAATTCCTGATTGATATGATATTATCACAATGTTCAGGACTGGCCATAGTATCATATTAATTATGTACCCTTGGCTAATAAAAACTGAAAAGCAAGTATACTAATGAGTAAGAATCCATCAATCAGTTGAAATTCAATTAGTTTTTTCATTTATATTTTCTAGAACATCATTTGATTTGATTGTGAAAATCCCATGACGAACAGTTGACTAAGAATTACTTTAGTCAGGGACAGCTAATGGATCGGCCTACTGTATATCAAACAATTGCATACTACATGAAATAACATGACATCAGCACATTTAAAAGATCTACATGAACTTTAGCTAAGAGCCTAAGTTCTTGGAACAAAAGCTCCTTTTGCCAATTGATACGTTCTGATTGGCTGTCGGACTTGACTGCTAGTGCTGTGATTGGCTCTACAGGTTCGCTGTCATCTCCTCAGGACCGCTTCCTCATCATGGCCGCAGAGATGGCGCCCAGCGTCGCCAACCAGGACCTGGCCCGGTTCTGGAAAGAGGTTCCCAAAGCTAAAGTCACGGAGCACAGGTTGGTGATAACGATTTTCCCAAAGCACAACATTTTATTATTTATTAAAAGGTCCTGTACTAAGTACAATGGATGATGTTATTGTTAAAACATGATCCACTGGCAGGTATCGTCAATCTTTTATTCATCACTTTGAAAAGCAAATAGAGCCACAGGTTTGGCTTTGGACATTCATGTGGGGGAAACACAATTTTACTAATCGATGAGTCAACAAACATCCTATGACTAATCTTACGAGTCGACTAAGCATATCTTCAGACAAATACACATCGTCAGGTGACATTTTGGAGAGCGTCGTCATTTGATTGCTTGTGTGTGTGTGTGTGTGTCCCTCCTCAGGCTGCGGTGTCATGTCCTGCAGGGTCTGAAGCCCGCCCTCAGTCTGACCAGCAACTATGACAAGCTGACCACGGCCAATGGGACAGACGGCTACCGAGACATACACACCATGGTGGGTTGCCTCCTCAAAGACCGTCTACCTTGTTGTGTTGCTCGCCGGGTGGTCACCACACATGATTTTTTCCCGTAGCCTATGTTCGCGAAGACGCTCTCTGATTGGCTAGCCGCGTACAGCGAAGACCCTCTCTGATTGGTTTAGCACCGAAAGGTCTCTTCCGCATATTCAACAACAATTGATATGTTGTTCCCTAACCCTAACCCTAACCTTAACCTTAACCCTAACCCTAACCTTAACCATAACCCTAACCTTAACCTTAACTTAACCCGTCCCTAACCCTAACCTTAACCATAACCCTATACCTTAACCCTAACCCTAACTCTAAGCATAACCCACTTCAAAAGAGGGCCAAAGCATAACCACTTTAAAGCAGAGAATATATATGTACAAGGCGGAAGAGACCCTTCGGCGCTAAACCAATCAGAGAGGGTCTTCGCTGTACGCGGCTAGCCAATCCAAGAGCGACTTCGCAAACATAGGCTACGGGAAAAAATCACGCGGTCACCACAGGGCTTGTAGTGTTCAGCGTTTCCCTTCCAGACTTTATTTGGGTGGTCCACACAAGTTGGCTGGGTATTGGTCCAAATATGAAGGCAACATCAAAATGTATATATTTTCACATTATCTGCTAGAAAACACCAAAATAGAACTTTACATGTTGAAAAAACAATAATCACCTGGTAAACTATGGAGTTATTCAATAAAACACAAGTAAAAAAATATATATAATAATAATTTTAAATGTCAAATATGGTATGCTGTGAGCAAAGCTAATGTATGGTGGTGACTTTACACTGCACTGGAAATAAAGGGTAGGTTCTCCTGAATCATAAAAGGTATAACACTTGATACTGACTCAAAGAATAAGCTCAAAATTGGCAGAATTACAACACTATGTCCAGGCGAACCTTTGCCTATGTATGTTTTGCCTGTGGATGTTTTCATCCACATTAGATACAGTACCTTTCAGAATGAGCTTGTCATCTCCAAAATATAAATACTGACATTCCGTTTAGTCACCTCACCAGCGTGACACGTCTCATCGTTTACACAAAGACAGACAGCAGCAGACCCACTTCTGTTCCTCGCCCTTTGAGGCTTCATGGACGTGCAGCTGTAGTAACCTAACCCCCTCTAACTCCACCCGCTGGTGACCTCCACAAGTAAAATGTCCATCTGTAGGAAACGCCGTATTTTGACATCATTAGATTACAGATAGAAAAGAATGAGATTGCTGCAACTAGATGCCACAATGTTGTGGGAGTTTAGTGTTAGCTAAACGCAGTAACTATGCAAACAGTGAGAACAGTTCTTTGACTATTCAGTGATTTTGTAGTTACTGCTATTCTTTATAGTTTATACCCTTTTTCTCTAAAACAGAGAAAGATTGAACTCTGAAGCTTTGTCTCCTCTCCTGTCTCCTCTACTGTCTCCTCTACTGTCTCCTCTGATGTTTCCTCTGCTGTCTCCTCTACTGTCTTCTCTACTGTCCTCTCTGCTGTCTCCTCTACTGTCTCCTCTGTTGTCTCCTCTACTGTCTCCTCTACTGTCTCCTCTACTGTCTCCTCTACTGTCTCCTCTACTGTCTCCTCTGCTGTCTCCTCTCCTGTCTCCTCTACTGTCTCCTCTACTGTATCCTCTACTGTCTCCTCTACTGTCTCCTCTACTGTCTCCTCTGCTGTCTCCTCTACTGTCTCCTCTGCTGTCTCCTCTACTGTCCTCTGCTGTCTCCTCTACTGTCTCCTCTGCTGTCTCCTCTACTGTCTCCTCTACTGTCCTCTACTGTCTCCTCTACTGTCTCCTCTGCTGTCTCCTCTACTGTCTCCTCTGCTGTCTCCTCTACTGTCTCCTCTGCTGTCTCCTCTACTGTCCTCTGCTGTCTCCTCTACTGTCTCCTCTGCTGTCTCCTCTACTGTCTCCTCTACTGTCTCCTCTGCTGTCTCCTCTACTGTCTCCTCTACTGTCTCCTCTACTGTCTCCTCTGCTGTCTCCTCTACTGTCTCCTCTACTGTCTCCTCTACTGTCTCCTTTACTGTCTCCTCTACTGTCTCCTCTACTGTCTCCTCTACTGTCTCCTTTACTGTCTCCTCTACTGTCTCCTTTACTGTCTCCTCTACTGTCTCCTCTCCTGTCTCCTCTACTGTCTCCTCTCCTGTCTCCTCTGCTGTCTCCTCTACTGTCTTCTCTACTGTCTCCTCTACTGTCCTCTACTGTCTCCTCTACTGTCTCCTCTACTGTCTCCTCTACTGTTTCCTCTACTGTATCCTCTGCTGTCTCCTCTACTGTCTCCTCTACTGTCTCCTTTACTGTCTCCTCTACTGTCTCCTTTACTGTCTCCTCTACTGTCTCCTCTCCTGTCTCCTCTACTGTCTCCTCTCCTGTCTCCTCTGCTGTCTCCTCTACTGTCTCCTCTACTGTCTCCTCTCCTGTCTCCTCTACTGTCTCCTCTCCTGTCTCCTCTGCTGTCTCCTCTCCTGTCTCCTCTACTGTCTCCTCTACTGTCTCCTCTACTGTCTCCTCTCCTGTCTCCTCTGCTGTCTCCTCTCCTGTCTCCTCTACTGTCTCCTCTACTGTCTCCTCTACTGTCTCCTCTACTGTCTCCTCTGATGTCTCCTCTACTGTCTCATCTACTGTCTCCTCTACTGTCTCCTCTACTGTTTCCTCTACTGTCTCCTCTGATGTCTCCTCTACTGTCTCATCTACTGTCTCCTCTACTGTCTCCTCTACTGTCTCCTCTCCTGTCTCCTCTACTGTCTCCTCTACTGTCTCTTCTACTGTCTCCTCTACTGTCTCCTCTACTGTCTCCTCTCCTGTCTCCTCTGCTGTCTCCTCTCCTGTCTCCTCTACTGTCTCCTCTACTGTCTCCTTTACTGTCTCCTCTCCTGTCTCCTCTACTGTCTCCTCTACTGTCTCCTCTACTGTCTCCTTTACTGTCTCCTCTACTGTCTCCTTTACTGTCTCCTCTCCTGTCTCCTCTACTGTCTCCTCTACTGTCTCCTCTACTGTCTCCTCTACTGTCTCCTCTCCTGTCTCCTCTACTGTCTCCTCTCCTGTCTCCTCTACTGTCCTCTACTGTCTCCTCTACTGTCTCCTCTACTGTCTCCTCTACTGTCTCCTCTACTGTCTCCTCTACTGTCTCCTCTCCTGTCTCCTCTACTGTCTCCTCTACTGTCTCCTCTACTGTCTCCTCTACTGTCTCCTCTCCTGTCTCCTCTACTGTCTCCTCTCCTGTCTCCTCTACTGTCCTCTACTGTCTCCTCTACTGTCTCCTCTACTGTCTCCTCTACTGTCTCCTCTACTGTCTCCTTTACTGTCTCCTCTCCTGTCTCCTCTACTGTCTCCTCTACTGTCTCCTCTACTGTCTCCTCTACTGTCTCCTCTCCTGTCTCCTCTACTGTCTCCTCTCCTGTCTCCTCTACTGTCCTCTACTGTCTCCTCTACTGTCTCCTCTCCTGTCTCCTCTACTGTCTCCTCTCCTGTCTCCTCTACTGTCTCCTCTCCTGTCTTCTCTACTGTCTCCTCTACTGTCTCCTCTACTGTCTCCTCTGTTGTCTCCTCTACTGTCTCCTCTACTGTCTCCTCTACTGTCTCCTCCTCTCCTGTCTCCTCTACTGTCTCCTCTACTGTATCCTCTACTGTCTCCTCTACTGTCTCCTCTACTGTCTCCTCTGCTGTCTCCTCTACTGTCTCCTCTGCTGTCTCCTCTACTGTCTCCTCTGCTGTCTCCTCTCCTGTCCCCTCTACTGTCTCCTCTACTGTCCTCTGCTGTCTCCTCTACTGTCTCCTCTGCTGTCTCCTCTACTGTCTCCTCTACTGTCTCCTCTACTGTCTCCTCTGCTGTCTCCTCTACTGTCTCCTTTACTGTCTCCTCTACTGTCTCCTTTACTGTCTCCTCTACTGTCTCCTCTGCTGTCCCCTCTACTGTCTCCTCTACTGTCTCCTCTACTGTCTCCTCTACTGTCTCCTCTCCTGTCTCCTCTACTGTCTCCTCTACTGTCTCCTCTACTGTCTCCTCTGCTGTATCCTCTACTGTCTCCTCTACTGTCTCCTCTACTGTCTCCTTTACTGTCTCTACTGTCCCCTCTGCTGTCTCCTCTACTGTCTCCTCTACTGTCTCCTCTCCTGTCTCCTCTACTGTCTCCTTTACTGTCTCCTTTACTGTCTCTACTGTCCCCTCTGCTGTCTCCTCTACTGTCTCCTCTCCTGTCTCCTCTACTGTCTCCTTTACTGTCTCCTCTCCTGTCTCCTCTACTGTCTCCTCTACTGTCTCCTCTACTGTCTCCTCTACTGTCTCCTCTCCTGTCTCCTCTACTGTCTCCTCTCCTGTCTCCTCTACTGTCCTCTACTGTCTCCTCTACTGTCTCCTCTCCTGTCTCCTCTACTGTCTCCTCTCCTGTCTCCTCTACTGTCCTCTACTGTCTCCTCTAATGTCTCCTCTGCTGTCTCCTCTACTGTCTCCTCTACTGTCTCCTCTACTGTCTCCTCTACTGTCTCCTCTACTGTCTCCTCTACTGTCTCCTCTACTGTCTCCTCTACTGTCCCCTCTGCTGTCTCCTCTACTGTCTCCTCTACTGTCTCCTCTACTGTCTCCTCTACTGTCTCCTCTCCTGTCTCCTCTACTGTCTCCTCTACTGTCTCCTTTACTGTCTCCTCTACTGTCTCCTCTACTGTCTCATCTGCTGTCCCCTCTACTGTCTCCTCTACTGTCGCCTCTACTGTCTCCTCTACTGTCTCCTTTACTGTCTCCTCTACTGTCTCCTTTACTGTCTCCTCTCCTGTCTCCTCTACTGTCTCCTCTACTGTCTCCTCTGCTGTCCCCTCTACTGTCTCCTCTACTGTCTCCTCTACTGTCTCCTCTACTGTCTCCTCTGCTGTCTCCTCTACTGTCTCCTCTACTGTCTCCTTTACTGTCTCCTCTACTGTCTCCTCTGCTGTCCCCTCTACTGTCTCATCTACTGTCTCCTCTACTGTCTCCTCTACTGTCTCCTCTCCTGTCTCCTCTACTGTCTCCTCTACTGTCTCCTCTACTGTCTCCTCTGCTGTCTCCTCTACTGTCTCCTCTACTGTCTCCTCTACTGTCTCCTTTACTGTCTCTACTGTCCCCTCTGCTGTCTCCTCTACTGTCTCCTCTACTGTCTCCTCTCCTGTCTCCTCTACTGTCTCCTTTACTGTCTCCTTTACTGTCTCTACTGTCCCCTCTGCTGTCTCCTCTACTGTCTCCTCTACTGTCTCCTTTACTGTCTCCTCTACTGTCTCCTCTACTGTCCCCTCTGCTGTCTCCTCTACTGTCTCCTCTACTGTCTCCTCTACTGTCTCCTCTACTGTCTCCTCTCCTGTCTCCTCTACTGTCTCATTTACTGTCTCCTCTACTGTCTCCTCTACTGTCCCCTCTGCTGTCTCCTCTACTGTCTCCTCTACTGTCTCCTCTCCTGTCTCCTCTACTGTCTCCTCTACTGTCTCCTCTACTGTCTCCTCTACTGTCCCCTCTGCTGTCTCCTCTACTGTCTCCTCTACTGTCTCCTCTCCTGTCTCCTCTACTGTCTCCTCTACTGTCTCCTCTACTGTCTCCTCTGCTGTCTCCTCTACTGTCTCCTCTACTGTCTCCTCTACTGTCCCCTCTGCTGTCTCCTCTACTGTCTCCTCTACTGTCTCCTCTACTGTCTCCTTTACTGTCTCCTCTACTGTCCCCTCTGCTGTCTCCTCTACTGTCTCCTCTACTGTCTCCTCTACTGTCTCCTCTACTGTCTCCTCTACTGTCCCCTCTACTGTCTCCTCTACTGTCTCCTCTACTGTCCCCTCTACTGTCTCCTCTACTGTCCCCTCTACTGTCTCCGCTACTATAATAATAATAATAAATTGGATTTTAAGAGAGAAGCGCCTTTCTCAGACTCAAGGACACTGTACAAGGAAAAGGTAGAAAAAGAAAAAATTTGAAAAAATTAAAGATAAAAAATAGAAATGATGAATATATGTGTATAGTAACAACAGGAAAAAACAAATAAGATAAAAAAAAGGGGAAGCAAGGTGCTGTCCAATTGGATGAAGTGGTTGAAATGAACAAACAAAAAACAGAAAACAAAACAAAAACAAACAAACAAACAAACAACAAAACAAAACAACAGGATCTGTGGCTTAAAAGAAAAGAGTCAGGGGTGGGCTACTTGGGAGCGGGGCCGTGTTGCGTGAAGGCAAGTGTGAACAGGTGGGTTTTTAGGTTGGTTTTGAAGAGGTTGATGGTGTCAGAGCCTCGGATGGAGGGGGAGAGGGAGTTCCACAGCCTGGGGGCAGCTACAGCGAATGCTCGGTCTCCCAGTGTGGAACGCCTGGTGCCGGGGATGGTGAGGAGGTCGGAGTTGGAGGAGCGGAGGCCTCGTGCTTGAGTGTAGGGGTGGAGTCGGTTGGTCAGGTAGGAAGGGGCCAACCCGTGCAGGGATTTGTAGGTGAGGAGGAGGATCTTGTAGGGGATTCGGTAGTTGATGGGGAGCCAGTGGAGTTTTTGCAGGGTGGGGGTGATGTGCTGCCAGGGTTTGGTGCATGTGAGGACCCTCGCAGCAGAGTTTTGGACGTACTGTAAGTAGGGATGTCCCGATCACGTTTTTTTGCTCCCGATCCGATCCCGATCATGTGATTTTGAGTATCTACCGATACCGATATTTCCCGATCCGATAAAAAAAAAATTGCTGTCTCCTCTACTGTCTCCTTTACGGTCTCCTCTGCTGTCCCCTAGCTCCTCCAGGTGACCGCCAGCAGCAGTCGGCTGGAGCAGAAGCTGGACCGCTGCCTATGGATCCAGAAGGTTCTCGTCGCCCTGGTAACGGCGCTGACGGCGCTGGGGACCTCCGTCCTCTTGATGCACATGGGGGAGGTTTCCTGACGGGACGTGGACCACGACGATGGGACCAAATACAGAGGGAAGACAGACCGGCCAATCGTGGTGGAGAAAATGTTGAACAAGCTTTTCTGATTGGTAGAAGAAATATTTAGGAGGAATGTGCCTTTTGGAAATGTATTACTGTATGAAGCAATTTGAAGTTTAGCTTTTATCCTAGGGCCACATGTGCACTAAACTCAGCTAAAATTTAAAACAACAGTCTCCCTTGCACCCCCCCCCCCCCCCCCACGCACACACAACATTAAGGGATAGTGCAATTATCTTTTACACCCCCCTGTTTATGTTAATGTTATTTATGCCTTACTCCTGTTTTTATATTTAATACTGTGTTTAGGACTGTTTTTTTATATTTTTACTAGCACCTAGGGCTGCATTTTAAATTTCGTTGTAAAACTGTAACAATGACAATAAAGATCTATTCTATTCTATTCTATTCTATTCTATTCTATTCTATTCTATTCTATTCACTGCTCATCTGGGATCATTATTACTATGTTAAGAATGAAGTATGATGTCAATGTTTACAAAGAGTTTATTGAGGAAAGGCAATAAAAGCCACTTGAACTTACACTCAAGCCATTTGACGTTTATTTTTTCAAACCAAATAGTAGCACATATTCTGATTGTGTAGCCGATTGTGTAGTGGTGACAGGGGCAGGTTGGCATCTTACATGGTTGACTCTGCTGTCTGTGTGTGAATGTACACTAATTTGAGTAGTGGAAAAGGGGTAGGATTAAATAAGTGTATACATACTTCCTACTCCTTTTCGAACATGTAGATTGAGTTGTGTTTTGCTTTTGTTATTGTTTGTTTGTATTCATTGCATGTTCAAAATAAAGATTTCAAATCAAATAAAAAAATGTATGAGTGAATGTGAGGCATAAGTTGTAAAGCACTTTGTATAAAAGCACTATATAAATGCAGTCAAGTTACCCAATTTAACTACAACTCTCATCTATTTTGATGGTCAATATACACGAGATGGATATTCCATTGATTCAATAGCACACTCTTTCTTTAAGGAACAAAACAAAACTGAACCTTGAACATTTAATATGTCAAAGACTATGTTCTGATATAGTTGTCTTATTATTATCATGCTATAATCTATAACGAAGCTCAGGTTTCATAATACTTGCTGCTAGGGTTTCACGATACACCGATGCTAGAACGATCTATCACGACACCCAGCTGTTAAAAACGGTTCAGTACTTCATTTTATTAGTATCGATACTTTTAGAATATCCTGTCGCTACTCATAGAGGGTTACGTTCTGTTTTCCAAAAGTGAGGAATGGGAGAGGCTGAGCCCAAAACCCCCTCTCTCTCTATATATTATGTATATACTTTTCTTGATGTTTCATGTTTTTGCCGTGGTATCGTTTTAGAACCGGTATCGTGATACTTAGGCTTGTATATCGTTATCAAAGTCAAATTATTGGTATCGTGACAACACTACTTGCTGCAGCAATGCTAGCATTTAGAGAATGACCTTGTTGTGACACAATGTGAAAGTAGAATCGGTAACGTACTCTGTGCCACTTCCTCCTTACAACACACAGTAAGGTAAACAAGCGGACACCCCCATAAGAATGACTGTTAACAGAATTCGGCTATAGGGCGACAATAATGTGGTCAAGAGGCATGGTTTCTATCTTGAGCCTGAACTGGCGTGGTTTCTTTTATTCACATGGAAAGAGCAGCAGACATTGGGGGAGAGAACGAAGTGGGAGTATACCTTTGCTTTTATACTCGCCACAAGGTGGTGTACCTGGGTGGCTCCGCCTAGAGCGCCCTCTACTGGGAACAGATATATATGCAACTAGACAGTCACTGGTGGAGACAGTTACAGCCATATGTACAGCCAGACAGTTACTAACAATCCTACACAGAACCGCTGATCTCAACAATGACACATAAATGCAACACCACCTCCTCGGCCTGGCTGAGAAGGACTCTGGGTGAGGGCTGCTTTGAGGACAGGATGTACACAGTAACATAGCTGATAGTTGCAGTTGGGACCTGTTTAGTTTAGGGCGTCTGTTTTCTACCCCGGGTCAGTATGTGACTCTGGTTCCTTCTGCTTCTGCCACAGTGGGACGTGTGCACTGCCAGCGGAGGTACAACAACTACTTTTAATATACGGTTTACATCTGTCTGGTTTTCTCATTTGTAATATGTGTAATGCATTTTCTGTCATACATATATTTGAATTTGTACTTCACCGGTTTAAAGGAACACGCCAACATTTTGAGAAATTAGCTTATCGTCTTCTCCAGAGAGAGGCAAGAAGATAGATTTGATTTGATTTGATATTTTTTATTTTCGTGTCTTACATACAGATGTACAAGACACATAACAATAAGTATATAATAATATACTTTACCAATTACTTAACAAATGACATAGACCAAGATGGCCATAAAAAAATACAAGAAAATACAAGAAAACGTAATATAACACAAGCTGTACTCAATGTAAATAAACAGAAAAACAAGGTGAATTCAAATACAATTATATAGGATACAGTGTGTTTTGTCTCAGGTGCCATGCCTTCTCCAAAAATCCTGCAAAACCGAAGATGTCCTCCACAAAAAAACAACTCAACATACAACTCTCAGACTGCCAAAACAAATCTGGGTTTACAATTTGAATTTTCTCAAATAAAGCCCTCCTCAAAGTGGTGTACAATTAAGCATTACATCACACGCAGGAGTGGTTTGTGACCAATAAACCATGCCTAGGGGTGGTTGTTAGGCCCGAGGCGCAGCCGAGGGTCGTTAGACCCCCCTAGGCATGGTTTATTGGTCACAAATCACGACTGCACGTGGTGTAAAGCTTTTATACAACTGCCAGATTCATCCAACCTTATTTCTATACAATAAACACACATTAATCGAAGATTTATTGAAAAAACCATCCGCCAGAAAAAGTAGTTCCCACAACTCCATGTGGAAGCAGCTTGAAGTGCATCCAACCAAACTAACACATCCAACTGTGTATTATTGGAATGATTGAGAGAAGTTGCCTCATGTGGAAGCAGCTTGAAGTGCATCCAACCAACTAACACATCCAACTGTGTATTATTGGAATGATTGATTGAAAATTTTATTACCAGATGCAGAATATAAAGTAGGTAAAACAAATTAAAACGTTTTCTTTGCCCTATAGGAAAAAAACGTTTTCTTTGCCCTATTTTTTATTTATTTCTTTTAGCCTAAACTTAACCAGTTGGAAACCAGGGGTACAGTAATAAAATTAGCAATCAACCAATCAATCAATTCAATAGACCATGCTCACTTAAAACAGCGCTGCTTCTCTCTCAGTCTGACTCCCCCGCTGTTGCAGACAGGAGTGTGTGTGTGTGCGTGTGTGTGTGTGTGTGTGTGTGTCACAGTGTGTGTGTGCGTGTGTGTGTGTGTGTGTGTGTGTGTGTGTGTATGTGTGTGTGTGTGTTTGTGGGTACGCCAGCGTCGGGAGAACGCTGCAGTCAGTAGAAAGTAGGAAGGAAGAAATTTAAATCAATCAATTAATCTATCAATCAATCCGCGATTTTTCTTTTGTTCTAGATTGAGTCAAGACCCATCAATTACATCATCCAACATTGTTTAAAGGACTAACACATTCCCCTTGACAGAATCGCTTCATATTTAGTTGTTATGGTGCTTTCAACATAACCATTTGTTGTCCGCGATCTTGTTTTCTCCCGGAGTGAGCCGGGGAGGATTATGTGATTCGGTTGTGGGCGGGTCCTGAGCCCAGGACCGTGGATTGTTGCCAATAAAGACGTGTGAATGGCCAATCAGAATCGAGAAATTTGCATGCCGTTGTATAAAGGGCAATAAAAAACAAAATGATATTCATCCTCCACCACTCCCAGATCACACAGAACACACAACCGCTCCTCCTCAGGTTTACCCTGGAATCTACCCACTTCCACCGCCAATAGATACCAGTGGAAGCAGACATGACTGGTTAGCCTAGGCATTGTCCAACTAACACCTCTCACGTGGAAATACAACAATAGCTTATTCACTGAACGTCCGTCCACCTGTTGTTTGCAGTGAATGTCATGATGAAAACCATTGGAAGAGATGCAGACTTCACTCCTGTCTGCCCTAATATAACATCACACTTGTAGTGTGTAAGATCACCCCAGAGAGAAGTGGATTTTACCTGCAGTATGATGAAACGGGCACCAACGGCTCTTGTGAGTCCAAGTTCACACTGCTGGCAGAGAACAACACTGTGTTTCTGCAGTTACGCCACTTAACACCATCCGATAGTGGGAACTACACCTGCGACTGCACGTATATAGAGGGAGTCGTGTTTCTCCATCTCAATGTTTCTGTGGAAGGTTATAACATTGTTATAATATACCTACTGTCTGTCTGTCTGTCTGTCTATATCTATCTATCTATCTATCTATCTATCTATCTATCTATCTATCTATCTATCTATCTATCTATCTATCTATCTATCTATCTATCTATCTATCTATCTATCTATCTATCTATCTATCTATCTATCTATCTATCTATCTATCTATCTATCTATCTATCTATCTATCTATCTATCTATCTATCTATCTATCTATCTATCTATCTATCTATCTATCTATCTATCTATCTATCTATCTATCTATCTATCTATCTATCTATCTATCTATCTATCTATCTAGCTGGCTGTCACAAAACAGTCACATCTAGAGACCTCAAAACCTACTCTAGCGAGGCCTTTAACCTTGAACTGGAGAGTCTGGACTGGTCAGATGAACTCAATGGTACACTGGTTGAAGAAACTTGGCTTGGCTTCAAAACCAAATTTTCATCAATACTAAACAACATGGCCCCCCTAAGAACCACCAGGGTAAAAAATCGCGCTGAGCCATGGATGCACACTGAAATACTGACCGCTATGAAAGCCAGAGATAAAAAATGCTCTGAGTTTCGTAAAAGTCAGTCAAAGCTTACCAAAAGCACGAGCAGTGAACTCCAAGACCACGTGACTGAACTCAAACTAGAAAGAAACAGACTAAGAAATGACGTAAACTCCATGATCAAAACTGCTAAAAAAAATTTCATCAATGACAAAACCGAGGAAAACAAAAATAAACCATGTGAACTTTGGAAATTACTCAACAATCAACTAGGCTGCAGTAAAAAACTCAAAACCAGGTTCTCAAACATAAACATAAAGACGGACAACACGCTCATCACAGACAAGCTGGATGTAGCCAATTACTTAAACACTTTCTTCACAAACATAGCCACAACACTGGTAAACAAACTACCCTCCCACTCAGGGCAGTATGGGGTAGAACACATAGTAGCATACTACAAGAACCTAGGCGTCCACAAAGACGACTTCAAACTGGAAATAGTAACTACAGATGAGGTACTCAAAAAACTGAGCGCCCTCCAACCAAACAAGGCCACTGGCCATGACAACATCCCCTCCAAATTCCTCAGAGACTCAGCAGCAGCCATCACCCCAGTCATCACACACATAATAAACCTCTCCATAAAACAGGGACACGTCCCCAAGGACTTCAAAATTGCGAGAGTAACACCCCTGCACAAAAAGGGCAGCAAATTAGACCCGGGTAACTACCGCCCTGTTTCTATCCTTACATCCATCTCGAAAGTCATGGAAAAAATAGTATACGAACAGATCGAAAAGTACCTCGCGGAAAAAAATCTAATCTACGAATTCCAATCTGGCTTCAGAACATCCCACTCCACTGACACATGCCTTCTCTACTTGAACGACCACATCAAACAAGAGGTGGACGCGGGCAAATACTGCGGCATGGTCATGCTGGACCTACAAAAGGCCTTCGACACTGTCAATCACACCATTCTGATTGACAAGCTAAAAGCAATTGGTTTTGATAGTTTATCAGTGAGCTGGATACAATCCTACCTGGAGGGGAGGGAACAGATGGTGGAAGTAAACGGTACACTATCCCCCCCCCTCACAGTGAGCTGTGGTGTTCCACAAGGAAGCATACTAGGACCGCTACTATTCCTAATTTATGCAAATGACATGTCGTCAGCTTGTGACTGCAACTTGTTCCTGTTTGCGGACGACTCAGCCCTGCTGGTCTCTGACAAGAACAAGTTACAGGTTGAAAAAGCCCTCAGCTCGGAACTAGGCAAAATCTGCATATGGCTCGCCGACAACAAACTATCATTACACATGGGCAAAACAGAGTCCATTCTCTTCGGTTCAAATAACAAACTCAGCAAGACCGACGGCTTCTCGGTTACAGTGGGTGACAATATTATCACAAGGAAAGATGAAATTACCTACCTGGGTTCCATCCTAGAGGCTAATCTTTCCTGTGACAAAATGGCATCCAATGTAATAAAAAAAGTCAACCAACGAACGCGATTCTTGTACCGGATCTCCTCTCTGGTAAACAAGAATACCCTGAAGACTCTAGCAGGAGCACTCATTCAAGGGTACTACGACTATGCTTGCACCTCATGGTACCAAAGCACCTCAAAGGCACTAAAAAACAAATTACAAACATCTCAAAACAAGCTAGTCAGACTACTACTTGACCTGACTCCTAGAACCCACCTCACCCCTGCCCACTTTGACAACCTAGGATGGCTTAGAGTAGACGACAGAGTACAGCAACTTGCAATGGGCCTGGTCTACAAGATACACTACGCGACCAAGGTACCCATGTACATGTCAAAATACTTTCCAAAGGTCAGTGAATACCACGATCACAACACCAGAGGGAGCTCCACAAATCATGTAAAACCCAGATTCGGCTCAAACAAGGGACTAAACACGTTTCGCAATTATGCCACATCAATGTGGAACGCCCTGCCTAAAGCTGTAAAGGAATGTGAATCACTACCCACCTTCAAAAACACTCTCAAAAAACACCTACGTGAGACTGCAATTCGAAACTGGCCCCTACAAATGTCCTAACCTAGTTGTACAGTAAATGACCAAGTAAGGCTTTGTCAATATTCCAATGTACAGTGTAAAATGTGTGTGTGTCCCCTTCCCAACCCCCCCCCCCCCCCCCCCCCACCTCCAATGTACAGCCCTCACCCAACCCACCCAACCCCACCCAACCAACCTCCTCCAATGTACAGTTTCTATGCCAAATGTATATACACTCCTTTGCTGGACACTTTTGTATCACAAACAGTACTGTATTTGCAAATCTGATATGTCATAAATGTATAGATGTAGCAGTACTGTCTATCTGTATGTCATGTATGTCATATATGTTATGATGAATTGAAAATGGGGGACCCTGATGTAAACAAGACGAAAGTCTTTCTCTGGTCTGCATCCCCTTAACAATTGTATGTATTGAGCTGTACTGTACTGTACCCATTCTGCAATCTGTTAATAAACTTTTCAATCAATCAATCAATCAATCAATCTATCTATCTATCTATCTATCTATCTATCTATCTATCTATCTATCTATCTATCTATCTATCTATCTATCTATCTATCTATCTATCTATCTATCTATCTATCTATCTATCTATCTATCTATCTATCTATGTAAAAGGTAAAGAGCTTGTTCCATTATGTGTTCCAATGTACAGTGTTTATTTTCTATTGTGTTATATTTGGAGCTTTAGCTCAATGTCACCTCACAGCAATACTGAGTACAGTCGCAGCTATGTTAACAGCAGTATTAGTATATTAGTCATTTCATTAGTATTAGTTATATTTGATTTGAAATCTTTATTTCGAACATGTAAATACAAACAATATAAAATCAAAACAAATCATTGATCTCTATGAAATGGAAAAAAATAAATAAACAAAAACAAAACATACCTCAATTTACATTTAAAAGGAGTAGGAAGAAATATACACTTATTTGATCCTACCCCTTTTCCACTAATCAAATGAGTGTACTAATTTAAAACATTACAAAACAAATATATATATATATATATGCAAAAAAATATATACAATTATATATGTAAAACATGAAAGAAATAAAATAAAAATGTAAACACCTGTGAATGTCAAATCCCTTCCTCATCCCTGTACCTCGTGAAAATCATTTCCCTATAATTCAGTTCTGTTTCGTTAAGGCTTCGCTCAGCACCTAGTTGCATATATCTCGCTTCAGCGTATATACACTGAATAAAAAAATTCCACCATGTACCTTTACATGCCAGCATTCATCTGACCACACCCCCATCCGCTTACCTTCATAAGCAGGGGTGGGGCCACACACTCATCTCCTTCCCAACAAATTTCACCACAATGAAAAATCAAGGTCTGCAGCGGCGTCCTAGGTGCTGAGCGCACCATAACTCACAGAACTGGGTTATATTTATAACCTTACGTTCTGTTTCGTTAAGGCTTCGCTCAGCACCTAGTTGCATAACAGGAGCTGATTTGTGAACAATAAATCATGCCTAGGGGGGTCTAACGACCACCCCTAGGCATGGTTTATTGTTCACAAACCACTCCTGCGCGTGATGTAATGCTTAATTAACTGGCCAGTTGTCATTTAAAGGTGCTGTAAGTGGTATTTATAAATAAGTGGTCTACATGTTAAAATAACAGCTCTACATTCTGACAGCCGTCACTGATATAGAGATGTTTAGTCAGTAACATGGGTCTCCCAGTCCCTCCACTCTGCAGTAAACATAAAATAAATGTCTCACTTTATCCAATCAGGAAAGCAAACTCCACACTGCAGTAAGGACATTTGGCTTGGCAAGATCAAGTAAAAAATATCTAGGGTTCTCTCTCCTGATTGGAAAAAGTTGGAAGGGATACCAGACAATTTATTTTCTGTTTACTGCAGAGTTGAGGGACTGGTTACTGACCAAACACATCAGTCATGGCTGTAGGAATGTAGAGCTATTTAACACTTATTTTAACAAAATAATACCACTTACATCACCTTTAATGAGCATCGCCTGGTATTTGATTGCAATCACCTGTTTCAAGTATAACTGCATATGCTTCAGTCATGCTTACTCTTTTCCGTTTCAAGTATAACTGAATATGCTTTAGTCATGCTTACACTTTTGTTTCAAGTATAACTGAATATGCTTCAGTCATGCTTACTCTTTTGTTTCAACAAGTATAACTGAATATGCTTCAGTCATGCTTACTCTTTTGTTTCAACAAGTATAACTGAATATGCTTCAGTCATCAAGTATAACTGAATATGCTTCAGTCATGCTTACTCTTTTGTTTCAACAAGTATAACTGAATATGCTTCAGTTATGCTTACTCTTTTCACAAGCAAATTAAACAGGTGGCACGGTAGCATGTCATATTGTGGAACTACATAGAAATAACCAGGAATGAACTGGTGTAACCTCTGACCTGAGAAGACACTCATTCATAATTAATAAATTACATTTTACATTTTCAAGTCATTAGGTTATTTCTCTGTTATTGCAGTTATTATTGTGTACCGTAATGCATAGTTCTGCCAAACGCACTGTTAAAGTGATATTCTGTTTAATTTTTGTGGTTACCCACAAGATGTCAGCATACTCCTTCATGAAATATTTGCCAAGAAAGACCAGTCTCAGTTTGGTATGGTGCTTTACACAATATCTATTCGTTCATTGCTACATTTGTCTTATTTCTTTTTTATTATAATTCGTTTTACATTTTCCATTGTTCAGGGATTGGAGGGTTACTTTTAAAGTGTATTTCATTACATATTATCCTCCTAACTAGCATGCCCAAATCCGGCCCGCCTGGTATTTTCATCCGGCCCCCAGACATAATGCCTCACCTAGCCGCAATTCAACTGGCCTGTGAGAGAAATCAAGCGCACCTCGCACAAATGTCCCGACTTTTCAAGCAAATGCAGAGTATTATCTGTGTGGTAAAGCTTAGGTGGTGTTTCATATAGGGACTCGGACACCGTGGCCATTTCAAGTAACGTCTTTATTATCCAACCCAACTGCGCCCGTCTCACGCCTTACAGCAACAGCTATATGGATGCCCATAAGGCGCTCGCCACGAATGCGGAGACGCTGGGCTCGCCTGTTCGAGCCCAGCGCTCCACATTGCTTTCAGTTTAGCTGGTCGTTCATACTAATACACATTGGCCGTATTAGGGGGTGGGAAACTGATGGGTGGGGATCGGGCGTTGTGGACAGCGACTCCTACAGATCGGTTGGTGCGCCTGCGCAGTAGAATCAGGAAGTGTCGGGGGCAGCGTGAGCCTCCCACGCGTTACTCCTCGCCACTGAGAGATCGAGCTGCGCAGGTGAAAAGATGCGACTGCTGTTACCTCAAGTACCGGAGGGGACTTGTGCTATGTATGACTTAGTCCACATTGCAGCCGGCTTGTGGGAGGCAAGAAACAGCGTTCGTGACAGTGGAGGGTTGAATTGGATGATACGAAATTGGGATGGGAGAAAAATAGAAAAATGGGAGAAAAAGTGGCTCAAAAAAAATGGATGCCCATAAGGGACACCCACTACAATCTGCACCTGCATCGTATTTTTATTTAATAAAATACATCAATGTGCTTTCATTAACCATTAGAGGAGGACCCAATATTTTGTCTTCAGTTGTAGGCTACCTTGTGTTTTTATTATTTGCTGTTAAAAGCTTGTCAGTCATCCGTTTTCACGTGACTTAAACCGTGTGGTATTATTCGGTTGCATCCAATTTTACTTTATCAAGTGGATTATTGCTAATTCGTCATGCCTACTCTGAAATCAAATCCGTGGAAATTATTGTTTTGTGCGCAAGATACAGTAAGTGAATGCTACGGCAAAAAGAGATGCTGAAGTGAGAGATGTTTTCTTGTGCTGCTTCTCGTGCACAGTCAATTTCGCAGAGTAAATTTTACTCAAACTGAGTAAAATTTTACTCAGTTTGAGTAAAATGTACTCAGTTTGAGTAAAATGTACTCTGCGAAATTTACTGTGATGTGTGTGTGTGTGAGTTCTCTCCAAGTCCAGGACCAGTTTATCCTAGAATTGCTAATCTTACAAACTAGTGTCGGTGAATAACTAATTGAACTGTATAGCTATTATTAGCTTGCAAATGCATCATTATTTGTATTCATTTCACATACATACTCTCTGTGGAAATAATAGTTTTGTGTGAGACCAGATAAGGTGTTGTTCTTGTTCTCCAATAGTCCAGTACCAGTTTAACATACAATTGCTAATTGGGGTGAATAATTAATAAAATCATAATAGCCTATGTGTAATTTCAATCTAAAAATAAATCTACAATAAACCAATTATCCATACATGATGCCTCCTTACCCACCTTTTAAACAGCCCTCCTTGTATTCATTGAGGCACCAGAGAATGAACAGACATGCATTTACGACATATTGAGCTGGTATGCACAAACTGAATAGATAAACAAAATGACCAATTAACCAAGTGACCTCAGGAAGATGCACCTTATCATGTGTCTGGCCTGCAAAATCATCTGTATTTTTCATTTAGTCCCCCTTGGTAATTGAGTTTGACACCCCTGCGAGTCTAGAGGGACTTCAGGACAAACATGCTCTGTTTCTCCTCCACCTTCTGTGCCCTCAGCTCTCCAGGACCACACACCACTGTCCACATGCCGTTGTATTCACATGTAGGGCCATGTGAGAGGGAAAGAGCTGGTCCTTCGCTGTTGTACTCCTTCAAGTGGCCTCTCCTGTCCAACTTCCTGGTGCCGATGTGCGGCATGAACAACAATAACAAGAAATGTATTAAATGAAACCTTTCTTTCTTTTTAACCTCTCTTCTTAAATCTCAACATTAATTTCCGCTCATGATCATGAAGAAAAATATCAGACGTAAAAAAAAAAATGTTGCCAGTGCAAGTGAATAATAAATAGACCCAAAATATTAAACTATGCTTTATTATAACCTACTATATACTTACTTCATCTAGATTAATTTGTAGTCTGTTACAACCAGTAAGTAACAGTGTCATCATCATAAATAGTCCAGATTACACAGTTAACTTGGCTTTGTAGGCTAGTAAAATCCCCCAGATTGCCCTTCAATAGAACATTGTACGTAAACAGAACACATTATTGTATTTACAAAAACAGACCAGTGAAATAGCCCAGCTAACATTGGCTTGAAAACAGCTAAATCCCCATTCATTTTGACTAGCTAACCGTGCTGACCATGCTAACCATGCCTCCACGGGAACACTCTTAGGCAAGTGGTCTGGAAGCTTCCGAAGGTAATTACACATTTTAAGATCAGATGTAGATAAAATATATTAAAATCTTAAAACAAATGAAACATTGCCTACTTTTAAGACTATACTGTATATCCCTTGTCTTGAAGTATAGAAAGAGAATGAAACATTGCTAGAATCAATGATTCCTACTAGGGATGTCCCGATGCTCCCGATCCGGATCATGTGATTTTGAGTATCTACCGATACCGATCTTTCCCGATCCGATCAACATATATATATATTTTTTTTTTTAATTATTTTTTTGTATCCCAATTTCTCACATTACATTCACCCTGAATGTTGACGTTATCCAGGTGAAAAGTTAACTTTATTCAAGCGAGGCATTGCAATCTTTGACATAAATCATTTGATGTATAATTAAATCAAAGGAAATGCGTTTGGGTCTGAAAGTGTGGCTGGTCTGCCGTTCTGCAGTTGGATACTATTGGTTTGTTTTGGCAAAATTCTTCTGCTCTGTGTGACAATAAATAAATGAATGATGATATGCAATTTAAAACCAAAACTAAGGCCTCAGTATGAGTTTAAGACTGTTTGTTGAATAAAAAAATAAATAAAATGTTTGCCGATCCCGATCTTCGGAAAATCACGTGATCGGCCCCGATCCCGATCACGTGATCGGATCGGGACATCCCTAATTCCTACCTTCTGGATCTAACATAAGAATCATTGGGTCTACGAGAAGGTGCATCGTTGATAAGAATCATTGGGTCTACCAGAAGGTGCATCATTGATAATAATCATTGGGTCTACCAGAAGGGGCATCATTGATAATAATCATTAGATCTACCATAATGTGCATCATTGATAATAATCATTAGGTCTACCATAATGTGCATCATTGATAATAATCTTTGGGTCGACCAGAAAGTGCATCATTGTGTGTTCTAGCGGAAATCATGATAATACAAATTAGTAGGCGGTCGGGTGGCGTAGCGGAGATTGCGCTCGTCACCAATGCAAGAGGCTGCGGTCTCGACTCCTGGAGTCAGCATTGCCCTGCGGCTTGGGCCGGTCGTCATACTAACTCGTTTGGCTGAGTTAGGGGGAGGGAAGTCGTGGGTGGTAATCTGGCGTTGTGGACAGCGACGTCTACAGGTCAGGTCTGGGCGCCTGCTCAGCGAAAGGCAGGAAATGGTGAAGGCAGTGTGACCTCCCACGCGTTACGCTTCACCAATGAGAGTCCTCGCTGCCAGGTGAAAAAAGAGCCACTGGCTGTCTCCACATGTGTCGGAGGAAGCATGTGGTGGACTTCAGGGTTCCCTTGTACCGAACAGTAGGAGGAACATGCGCACAACAACCAGGTAGGGGAGGGGGGAATTGGCATAACGACGAAATTGGGATGGGGAGAAAAATAGAAAAATCAGGCGGAGAAAAAGAGGATAAAAAAAATAAAAATACAAATTAGTAAGGGATGATTGTTGCTGCCACTTGTTGATAGAATCATGTGATTATCAGAGAGTGTATCAGGTGATAATTTCCAATTGATTTAACATAAAAAAATGCTGAAAATAGATTTGGTGTAAACAGTTATTTAATTCAATCAGAAAAACTAAAATAGGAATAAATAACTCACAGCAGTGAATCTCACATCTTAAATAGACAGCTGGGGGCAGCAGGGACAGTAATGGTTCTCTATGGCTGCAGTAAGAGTAATGGTTCTCTATGGCTGCTGGGATAGTAATTGTTCTCTATGGCTGCTGGGACAGTAATGGTTCTCTATGGCTGCTGGGACAGTAATGGTTCTCTATGGCTGCTGGGACAGTAATGGTTCTCTATGGCTGCTGGGACAGTAATGGTTCTCTATGGCTGCTGGGACAGTAATGGTTCTCTATGGCTGCTGGGAGAGTAATGGTTCTCTATGGCTGCTGGGACAGTAATGGTTCTCTATGGCTGCTGGGACAGTAATGGTTCTCTATGGCTGCTGGGAGAGTAATGGTTCTCTATGGCTGCTGGGACAGTAATGGTTCTCTATGGCTGCTGGGACAGTAATGGTTCTCTATGGCAGCAGGGAGATGATTCTCTTTATTATGTGCACTTTAAACAAGGATTTGATCAGATGTAAACATTTCAATGAAATAATATAGAAGACATTGGCCAAGTGCAAGGAAAAGAGGTGGAGGTGTTTTAAATACCAGAATGTATATAGGCATGTGCCAAAACACTATCAAATCACCATATATTTTTCATCATGTCAGTGCAAATGGAACATTCACTGTGCGGCGTGCGGAGAAGTGACTTTCAATAATTCAGCAACCAAATATATTATTCAGTGTTGCACCGTATGGGTCTGCATTTTACCAGAGACACTGGATGTGGTTTGGGAGTTGTTTTGGGGGAAGCAACACCCGAGTTGTATTATCTCCAAGGCACAAAATATAAATGAAATAAAACAATGATTGAGAAAGTCTGTCTGTGCCAACCGTACAAAGATCCAAGTAGCCACATCATAACTAGGGATGGGTAATGTTTCCCCAGATTGAGTACTCGCATGAATTACTCAAGAAGTAATAGAGTAGTGCTATTTTTAGAACACATCTTAAAGAGCATGGCAGTAACAATGCACAGCAATATACCCAATGCTTAATGCGTATCGTCAGTCAAAACAGTTACCAGTCAGCTACCATTTGTAATAATTACATTACCTCCACTCTGTCTGTGGCAGGTCATATATCTGTATCAATAGTCTATGGACACTATGCAAAGTGGGCGACATGTTTGTACAATTTGGAAATGCACAAACACAAACCGCTGTTTTCATTTATTAAGATAGCTGTATTCCAACGCAACAAACCTTTTGCAGTGATGTTAAACGTACCATCCATGGAATCATCCTTATGCTCTCATGCTCCACAGCTTCCAGTGTTGTCTTCCTGCAACATCTCACGCCTTGTGGGATTTCAGAGTGAGAGTTCAGAGCGAGATTTCTGTTCCAGTCGCAAGAACAAGCACATTTGGTGGACGTACTTGGTGGTAACCCAATAAAAAATTAAATAAAATCAAGTTTCCTCAAAAACCACTTGAGTTCAGTTGAAACGGTAAGTACTTGAGTAATCGATGACTCTGGACCTGGTATTATTTCTACTGTACGTTGCTCAGCCTGCTTTGCTGATGACATGTCAATACCAGTGGTAGATCTGTGTGATGACCCGCTTTTCTTTTTTCTTTTCTTAAAAAAAACAAATCAAGCTAGGATCCAGCAGCACTTTGGTGGTGTTTATTCATAAAATATCGCCACTAAATAAAACATGCTGCTTTTTGATATCCTCCCATCTGGAACCATCTGCTATTTTTTCTCATTCTGACAAGCGGGGGGATTTAACAGCAACAGACGACACATTCCCCAACCTGCCAACCAGTCTAAAGCATAGTTAGTCGTCGGGCAGACAGAGACCAGATCATGTTCATGAAATGCTTCCCCAGGTCTTTAATCTTGAGCTTGATTTAGTCTGGTTTAGTAGCAGTATGGTTCCCATGTCTTTAATCTTGAGCTTGATTTAGTCTGGTTTAGTAGCAGTATGGTTCCCATGTCTTTAATCTTGAGCTTGATTTAGTCTGGTTTAGTAGCAGTATGGTTCCCATCTCTTTAATCTTGAGCTTGATTTAGGCAGCAGGTGGGTGGAGTGGAGAGCCAGCCTCCCTGGGGGACCACTAGCATCCAACCAAACTAGAGAGAGAGAGAGAGATATGACGATATGGCAGGTCAACAGCCTGAAGAATAACAAAAGGGTATCATTCTATTAGACTGTATTAATTTATCCACAGGGGGAAATTGCATCATCACAACAGCATGAAGACAGACACACTTAGCAGCATACACTCAAGAATAAAACTAGAATATAATACATTTAGAAAGGAAGAACAGAGGAGTCACTGTAGCCACGAGATGCGAAGAGAGTTTTCTGCCCTGCTTGGTATGAGATACAGTATGGAGTCGACAACAGTCTACAGCCTGCTCAGATCCAACAGTATGTGTGATTTGATCTGCAGGTTCAAATAGAGCATTTACAGTGTGTGTGTGTGTGTGTGTGTGTGTGTGTGTGTGTGTGTGTGTGTGTGTGTGTGTGTGTGTGTGTGTGTGTGTGTGTGTGTGTGTGTGTGTGTGTGTGTGTGTGTGTGTGTGTGTGTGTGTTACCTGGTGGTTGGGCACCATGTGAGCTGTGTGAAGGTCTGATGAAGAGCCTGCATTGAAGAGGCTCAGTAATGAGGAACGACTTCACCTGAATCAACAAAACACAAACCCAATGCACCTTTAAAGGGGCACTTCACCAAAAAGCAATGGCAATTCATTTTGTACATAATCTCACACACATCCAAAAACGCTAAAACGTTTTGCGCACATCCTTTTAGTTTGATGGTTATTGAGATTGAATATCTTTGAATATGGCCACGAGTGATGTCATCAGGGATATTGAGTCCTTGTGTTGCGTTAATTACAGCTCTGTGAAATTATGTAGATGAAAAAATAGCAATACCTTTGTCTTATAGGGATCGCTACCTTATCATTTCATGGAGCTGCAATTACATTTCAAATACTACTCTATATAAATTCTACTTGCCACTATGCCACATAACCAACTTGTGTTCAATTACTCTTTTTTCTTATTCCAGAAACAACTAATTTGGCTGCCAATAGACTAGATTAGCTGGTGAAATTATGATTATTTTTGCCATCCTGTCCAGCTGACCAAATGCCATATTGGAGCAAACAAGTACTTCATTATTACATATTTGGTAATGGAGCTGTTGAATATCGCAAAAAACAACAACGACAAAAAAGACCCGATTCAAACCATTTCCCCAAACTGCTGCTTTCAAAGTTCAATGGTAATAGAATTCTAGCACAAACCACTTCCAGAACTCTTGACGAACCGCTGAAAACAGAAGCCTTCTCGGCGCTCACCTGGTCCAGTGAGACAGAAGGCCGGGGGGAGCTGCTGCTGCGGGTGGTGGGGGGCCAGGGTAGGGATGAGGGGCGGGAGGCCCGAGGAGAGGCCAGTCAGGCTGCCCAGGAGGCCAGGAGAGGTGGAGGCAACGGGGCTGACCGGCTGACTGCTGCTCTACACACAACACACAGGGGATAGAGAGGGAGGTGAATACACCTTTATTTAGGACGCTGGGTTACATTTGTTCTGGGAAGCCGCACAAGATCAAGGAAAACAAGGACAATAGTGTCTTAGATGTGACACACTGCTGCATGGATTGAACTGGTCTCACACAAAGCGCCGTGCCCGTGAGCCACCACGAGAGTGCCAATCAAAATACACAGCTGTTTTCATGTTGACTGTTGATTATTATCAAACAAATGTAACAGACTAGTATCTCTGGTGTGAAGCAGCATGTTATAACATGTAGCTGTTTAAAGGTGCTATAGATAACATTGAGCCACTAGATGTCTCACTAGAGCACCAGCATGTCAGCATGTCTCAACTAGCAGCCCGTTTATCCAGGTGCATTCCACCTGAGGAAATGGGAAGTAGGGAGGGGATAGATGTAAATAACAACGTTCATTTTGGACCCGCCAAAAAACTTTAATGATAGATTCATAAATCAATAATTTCTTTGGGGGAAAAGAAAAGCAATACTTTTATTCTGCACCTTTCTAAAAGCTCTGTGGATGTATTATTAATTTTTTTTTATGATTAGTCTACATAAAATTGGTATCTATAGCACCGTTAATTGTGCACATCCCTCTAATGTACAAAGTACATTTACATTTTACATTTAGTCATTTAGCTGACGCTTTTATCCAAAGCGACTTACATGTTCTGTACGACAAGCCATCAGGAAGGGCACAACTCTATCAGCTGAGCAACAATGTTCATCAAAGTGTTGAGTGCTACAGTGTAGGTTTTTTTTTTTTTCAGATAATGGTTGAAGAAGTGCGTCTTTAGTTGACGGCGAAAGATTGGACGTGTTTCGGCTGTCCTAACTGGGGTGGGTAGTTCATTCCACCATTGTGGGGCAAGGACTGAGAATAGGCGACTTCTCTTTGATGACCCTCCTGGAGCTTGGATAGGAGTAGGTCTGAGGCGGCCAGAAGATGCAGAGCGTAGGGGTCTTGAGGGTGTGTAGTTAGAGACCATTGACCGGAGGTAGGCGGGAGCGGTTCCCTTTGCCGCACGGTATGCTAGGTCGAGGGCCTTGAAGCGGATTCGTGCAGCAATGGGGAGCCAGTGCAGGTCCCTAAGAAGTGGGGTGACATGGGCTGACTTCGGTAGGTTTGAGATCAGGCGGGCCGCTGCGTTCTGAATGAGTTGAAGAGGCTTAGTGGCAGTGGCCGGGAGGCCAGCGAGCAGTGCGTTGCAGTAGTCGAGGCGGGAGATGACTGTTGATTGGACGAGGAGTTGGGTGGCTTCTTTTGTCAGGAAGGGGCGGATCCTTCTGACGTTGCTCAGGAGGAATCGGCAGGTTCTGGTTGTCGCTGCGATGTGAGCAGAGAAGTTCAACTGGTCGTCGAGGACAACACCAAGGTTCTTGGCGGTCGGGGACGCGGTCACAGCTGCATTCTCGACTGTGATGGAAAGGTCGGTCAGGGCGGAGGATTTGGCCGGCAGGTGGAGCAATTCTGTTTTGATTAGGTTCAGTTTGAGGTGGTTGGTCGTCATCCAGGCGGAGATGTCAGACAGACAGGCCGAGATCCGCTCAGAGACGTGTATATCTGAGGGAGGGAGGGAAGGAGAGGAAGAGTTGAGTATCGTCGGCATAACAATGGTAGGAGAAGCCATGAGACGTGATAATGTTACCCAGTGATTTAGTGTAGAGAGAGAAGAGAAGGGGTCCTAAAACCGAGCCCTGGGGGACACCCGTCCGCAGGGGGCGGGTGGCCGACAGGGTCCCTCTCCATGACACTTGGTAGGAGCGGTCATTGAGGTATGATGACAGCCATGTCAGCGCAGAGCCAGCCACTCCCATTCCTGCGAGGGCCACGAGGAGGATCTGGTGGTTGACTGTGTCGAAGGCTGCAGATAGATCTAGGAGAATCAGGACAGAGGAGAGGCCTTTCGCTTTTGCTAAGTGAAGTGCCTCTGTGACCGCAATGAGGGCTGTCTCTGTGGAGTGACCAGTCCTGAAGCCTGACTGATTAGGGTCTAGGAGGTCATTCTGTAAGAGATAAGCAGTAAGTTGTCTGGATACAGCACGTTCAAGTGTTTTAGAAAGGAAGGAGAGAAGAGAGACAGGACGGTAGTTGCCTATGACGGTAGGGTTCAGGGATGGGTTTTTTATGAGGGGCGTGACTCTGGCTTGTTTTAGGGAGGTGGGGACCACCCCCGAGTTGAGTGAGGAGTTGATGGTTGCAGTTAGGAATGGGAGGATGTCTGGTGTTATGGTCTGGAGGAGTGGGGAGGGTAGCCAGTCCAGCTGGCATGTAGTCGGACGGTTCGACGTTACCAGTGTCAGGGTCTCGGCTTCTGTAATGGGTGAGAAAGATGACAGAGTGAAGGATGAGGTTCTCGATTCAGCATTTGGAATGGGTGGGGGTTGGGAGAAGGAGCTGCGGATGTTCTCCACTTTTTCCTCAAAGAAAATCGCCAAGTCTTCGGCAGAGAAAGATGAGGGAGGGGGGGGTGGGGGGGGAGTGAGGAGGGAGGACATGGTAGCATGCAGTTTGCGTAGATTCTTGGCAGAGGCCTCGATCCTATGGTGAAAGAAAGAAGCTTTGGCATTAGTAATGGTTTTGGAGAATGTTAACAAGAGGTTGTGATATGTGTCGATGTCAGCAGTGAGGCGTGACTTTCTATACTTCCTTTCAGCTGCTCTCAGGACCTGTCTTTGTTCTCTCACTGGATCTGTCAGCCATGGACTGGGTGGGGAACGGCGGGCAGGTTTCTCAACGAGGGGACAGAGCTTGTCGAAGGAGGTTCTAAGGGCTGAGAGGAGGGTGGAGGTTGCCATCTCTGCAGAGAGAGCAGAGAAGGTGTCACTCAAAGGTAGAGCGGATAGTATGTCAGAGGAGAGGGTGGAGGGGGATAGGGAGGCCAGGTTGCGTCTGAGTGAGACGGTCTGAGTTGGGGTGAAGACCTTTCGGTTAAGCATGAGAGTTAGTGAGAAGGATATGAAGGAATGGTCAGATACATGTAGGGGAGTTACCGTGGTGTTAATGATGCTGGAGTTACGGGAAAATATGAGATCCAAGGAGTTGCCTGCTTTGTGGGTGGGAGGCATGGCAGTGGGAGTCAGGTCAAACGATTGTAGGAGGGAGACTACTATGACTGACTGAGATGAGTCAGGCAGGTTGAAGTCGCCCAATAGAAGGAGAGGGGTACCATCTTCCGGTAAGGAGCTTAGAAGCATGTCCAGCTCATCTGTGAAGTGATCGAGCGGACCTGGAGGGCGGTAGAGTGTAACAATGGTGAGATTGAAAGGATTAGAGACAGATACTGCATGATATTAGTACAACAAATACTTTTACCTCTGCGTTTCAAGACGCAGCAACACGGCTACTTTATGTATTTGATGAGCCAATAGGCGTCCACCCTTCTCACCCTACTCATACCATCTATGTCTGTACTGTAGTTAGTATTAGCTTAGCTGATTCATTAGTGGAAAGGAGATCAAAATGTGACAGGAGGGAAATCCTCTTATTATAAAGATTTGGAGAGGGTGTTATTTGAGTGCTAACGATCAACTTTTCTTTTCTGTCATGGTGGAGTGATGGTGGTTGGCTGTATAAGTCAGGTGTTTATACCTGGGAGTTGTCCAGGGCTGCTAGTCTCTCCGCTGTGGGCCTGCGGCTGCGCTGGTAGTCTAGGACGGGGTACTTGTTGTGGCCAGGCCTTCTCTGGCACAGGGAGTGGGTGCGGTGGGGCTGATGGGATGAAGGCAGCTGCATCATCACCAGACCGCCACCAGGGGGTGGGGGGTGGACACCTGCGCTCAGACACACAATACGAGCAAGGACATACGGAAAAGTCAGGAACAGAAGTGTGAATCAGAAATAATTTTTATTTGCCAAGAGCATAATTTATATCTGCATCAATGAGCAGAACTGGGCCGATGTGACCAACTGGTAATTATATCTCTGTCTAGCTGCACAGTTTTTGTTTTTGGGTACTTGCAGGTTGAGATTAAGGGCCAATCCCAATTCCCTTCCCCTGGCTTCCCCCTACACCTAGTTTTGGAGTGTAGTGTCCTCAACTGCGCAGTGGCCCTTCAGAATGGAGCTACAAGGGGTAGGGGTTGAAAGCGTTCCCTAGGAAATGGGACACCACTCGTTCCGTCTATATGTATGTATTCACCTACAGAATAATGTATAATAATGACAATAATAATTTTTACAATAATCTTTGTATTTGAATTGAAATGTTGAGCTGAAATAGTTGGAACGGCGTGCGTCTGGAGAGAAATCTTGGTTCTCCGTAACCAGATGGGTTTCCCCTACATTTTGACACAGACTGGCGTTCGACCACCCTGGGCCACGGAGGTGCCGCCCACACGGCCATCGTGTCCGCCGTCAAAAGATATCCACAATTTGAATAAAGTGATTAATCTGATTAAATGAGTCTTTAAAAAAAGTTAAATCAACTTTCTTTAATGAATATAACTCATCAATTTCGTCAACATAAATAATCCAATAAGGGCACGGTTGGTACGAAAGTGATGGTGACGTCTTGATGGAGTGCCGAATATACACAAAAATATATAAAAAATTTAAAAAAAAATTTAAATTCTAATGTTCATTTAGAATTCGAATGCCAACGTAACGAACAAAGGTCCGAACAAAGGTTATCCGATAACCCTAGTTATATGATTGGTGTAGCTTTTCTGCTTTGCCTATGGGGATCACACTCAGCGCCTGTGCGCGTCAACTGAAACTTCCCATGCACCTTCCATCTGTCCGACCACGCCCACCCCCGGCCAGCTTATAGCCCAGGTGTGGCGGTCAACTCCCCCTTCCGAGTCTGAATTTCAACGAAACACAGCCAAGGGTCCTCAGGGCTGCGTGTAAAGCAGAAAAGCTACGCCAATCATATAACTAGGGTTATTGGATAACCTTCGTTATATCTCATTGGCTACGCTTTTCTGCTTCGCCTATGGGACAACGGGCGAAGCAGGGCGCGTAGCCCCAACAAATGCACCCCCTGAGGTCCCCTTCATGACCATCAGAAAAACATGGGGTGGGGTCTGGCCCCCTCGCCCCTCCTAACGAGGAGCGGAGGGAAGGACTCCAATCATGCGCAGTGGGGCGCAGTTACCCCAAAACGCACAAGGTGAGTAGATCATGCGGAAAACCGCTGTCTACCTCACCATGCACCCCGCCAGCCGCCCGGCAGCGGGATGCAGAAGGGGTTCCAGCTCCAAGAGCCGCACTTCTCCTTTACAGAGGCGGGGCCCCCGGCCATGGCCGCGAGACAGAACCCCCCCGAAGGTTCCAATGAGGACCAAAGGTCCTCACCCGGATTTATGAGTTGACGCGCACAGGCGCTGAATGTGATCCCCATAGGCGAAGCAGAAAAGCCAATGAGATATAACGTTCGAACGTTTGGGCTCAGCCCTATTTTCAGGAGAAACCTGGCCATGAAGGGCAGCAGTACATAGTTTAGACATAACATAACAACATCAGATAAAGTCAGATATAGACTGCAGAAAAAAATACACACATAATTCTCCATTTTACAGTGTTTTCATGGCTTGTCACTTTCAGTATACAACATTGGATTACAGTAAGAACTTATTTTTATCTGCCATAACAGAAAATGTATTATTGGTTATTGGAATCGGTGATTCATTCTCATACAATCTATATATGGACTGTATTAGCTTAGCCGATTCATCAGTGAAAAGGAGATCAAAATCTTACAAAGAAAATGTGTAAACGTCTGGAGAGGGTGTTATTGTGTGCTAATGATCAATTTCCAATATTTCATCTGAGATCTGAAGACGACGTTGAATATGGGAGCGGTGAGCAGAATTAGTACAAGAAATTATCTGCCAACGAATATACCCCTTCAGACCCTAGAAGGGCACAAAGAGCGTGAGACAGACATCTCAACTGGTACATGTCTACAAAGAATTTGGTGGTATACAGGCGGCTAGGTGGTGTAGTGGTCTAAGGCACTCGCCACCAGTGTGGAGACGCTAGGATTCGCGTGTTCGAATCCAGCTCTCCACATTGTTTTTCAGTTTGGCTGGTCGTCCGCAGTAATACACATTGGCCGTATTACGGGGAGGGAAAACTGAAGGGTGGGGATCGAACGTTGTGAACAAGCGACTCCTACAAGTCGGTTGGTGCGCCTGCGCAGTAGAATCAGGAAGTGTCGGGGGCAGCGTGAGCCTCCCACGCGTTACTCCTCGACACTGAGAGGTCGAGCTGCGCAGGTGAAAAGATGCGACTGCTGTTACCTCAAGTACCGGAGGGGACTTGTGCTATGTATGACTTAGTCCACATTGCAGCCGGCTTGTGGGAGGCAAGAAACAGCGTTCGTGACAGGGGAGGGTTGAATTGGATGATACGAAATTGGGATGGGAGAAAATATAGAAAAATGGGAGAAAAAGTGGATCAAAAAAAAAAAAGAATTTGGTGGTATACATACAAGAAAAACACAATATTAACATATACACGCCACGTGGTAATTGTATGCAAACTTTCATGAATTGATTCATGAATTATTAAAAAGGCAACCACGTGGGGTATTATAAAGATACCAAGGACAATTGATACTTGGGACTTAATCAGGCGATTATTTCAGGCCCCCCCCCCCCCCCCCTGCACGAGCCAATTAAATGTGTTTACCAGGGGCCCGCTGAAAGGTAAAGGCCTCACCAGACCTTCAAATGACCTCATTACCGATGAGCTGTAAATTATGCCTCTGTCTCTCTCTGTCTCATATTCAGACATGAATAATAAAGGTCATTATTAACAAGATAAGCCGCCCCCCAAAGCCTTCTCAATGGTAATACAAATGCCTGCCTGAGACGCAGTTATTTCCTTGCAGACCTTAGCCAACAATGACAATGTCCCACCCCCTCCTCCCACACCTGAAATCATGAAGGGTAATTATTTTAACACTTTCTTATATTTTTGTATTATTATTATACTTTTTTTTGTATTATTTAAAAAAATTATTACAAGGGTAGGCTACACAGTGCTTCTGCCCCAATAGGGAGGTGTAGTGGTTATGTCATTTTCGTTTTTTCCTGTTCCACCCTCTGTTCCACTTAACACTTTAATCGCCATAGGTTAAATTCATAATTTACCATCCCTCGCCAGCTCTATTTGTCTATGGAGAAGTTCCCCTTCTTTGCAGGGCTATAACTTTTTAAATTCTATTGCTACATTGCCATTATTATGGCCCATTCAATGTCCTATATCTGTATTGTTCAGGGTGTAGCAACGTTAAACTTTTTCATTCACATATTCATACTAAAATATGGTCTAAAGTATAAGTATGTTTTTATCGTTTTCTACAGCTTTCTTCAGAACGTGATTTATAGCCCTAAATGCATTATATTGATGATGAAATACAGTTTGGTAGCGATCGGCGCGAGATGAAAAATTTCAACTGGACGTACTTCTAGAATGATCTACGTATGATCTGATGATGACCGGATGGGCGGGGGATCGTTTATAATTCCGTGGGCAGCGTTAGATGATTAATCCAGAGTGGGTCATATGTTCATCATAGCAGTTTATATGGAATAAGTTAGAAAATAACGCTGAATCTTACCGTATGTTCCTCGCGCCGTTGGACGATCAGCGTGGAGTAGACCGTTTTCGATTATGGGATGTTGATCCTGATGAACCATTTCCAGGTTGTATAATACTATATACATCCAAATAACGTTGTTTATTGAGTTAGGGCGAGCGATTGATCATCCAGTGTGTTGAGATGGAGTCCGGCTACCGATCGCGAGTGCCCGGAGCACATATGGATGGGCACTTCCTGTTTGGCGCGCCCCTCCCTCTTGGCCGATCTGCCGATCGGCCACCAGATGGCGCTCTCGAACCGTTAGACAGTTGAATGGAGCTCACCAGTACATCTCAGGGCTCCCGAAAGGAAATATGATTTCGATGACAGATTTTTGAAATATTGACATCAAAGACGAGTTACGGCGTCTTCGGCAGAATGAGCATGGCTCCGAATGACGTGAAAACTCGTCCGCGGCGATCATAGTGTTAACCCATTGACCATTTCTAAATCGGCTCGTTTTAGATAAATAAAGCATTAACGTTGACATGGTGTACCTTTCTGTGTGTATTTATCCACAATCTATAGCTCAACATGAATAACAAAATAGCAAAATAACAACGTTTATGTTTTCGTTCGTTGGGAAACTACACTGCTATTTGGCGCTGCTGACTGACGTCACCACAGCGTAGCCTCCTGCCTGTAGTCACAGACCTAGGATCAGATTTCCCTTACATTCCATAAGCTTAACAATTCGTACAATAAGAAAATAACTGACCCTGAATCTGTGGCTAGTATCTGTTTCACCCAACACTAGTGCTCCGGTGATCATAGAGCTATAACCACTATTTGTAAGAGCCACAACCACGTTATCATATTTGTATTTATAATTTAAATCGTATAATATTAAATCACTGTAAATACTAATGTAAATCATTGTTTCGTTGTACATATTGTGTATAGTTTATAACGTTATTGTTTTTTACATGACGTTAGTAGCTAGCTAGCTTGCTAGCCAGCATTCCCGAAACTCCTAACATTGGGGTCAGACCTCCAACACCATCACCCTGAGTATCGGGTCCCCCCAGGGCTGTGTTCTGAGCCCCCTGCTGTATTCACTATACACACATGATTGTGTGGCCAAGTACAGCTCTAACTCCATAGTGAAGTTTGCGGATGACATGGTGGTGGTGGGGCTGATCTCTGACAACGACGAGAAGGCCGACCGGGAGGAGGTTGATGCACTGGAACGCTGGTGTTAGGACAACAGCCTGCTCCTGAACATTGGTAAAACCAAGGAGCTGATCGTGGATTTTAGGAAAACACAGCAGGGGACACACACACCACTGAGGATAAACGGGGCTACCGTGGACAGGGTGAGCAGCTTCAAGTACCTGGGGGTCCACATCTCAGAAGACCTGACATGGACAACACACATAGACTCAGTCGTAAAGAAGGCGAAGTAGCACCTCTACCATCTGAGACAGTTAAGGAAGTTCAGAGTATCGGGGAAGATACTCCAGTCCTTCTACTCCGGAGCTGTAGAGAGCATCTTGACTGGAAACATCACTGCCTGGTATGGAAACAGCAAGGCACTGGACAAGAAGGCCCTACAGAGAGTGGTGCGCTCAGCTGAGCATACTACGGGTATTGCACTACCACCCCTGCATGTCTTATATAACAAGAGGTGCAAATCCAGAGCCTGCAGAATAATGAAAGACCCTCACCACCCCAACAACAGCCTGTTCAAGCTGCTGCGGTCAGGCAAACGCCTGCGAAACACCAGCAACTAGGACAGAGAGACTCCGGCTCAGCTTCTTCCCCCAGGCCATCAGAGTCTTGAACACTGAACTCTCCACACACAAGCACACATGAGCACACATATAACACACACACTGTATACGCTCACACACTAACAGTCACTTTAGCATGAACACACACACACACATGCTGCACACGCTCACACTCAACGGTCACTTTACACAATGAAAAGGTCACTTAAAGAGAAAAAAATAGAGAACGGGAGTGGTTCTTGTATAGTAAATAGATGGATATAGCAAGTTAGCATAAGGACACATAGTATAAATGTAGATTGTATAGTATAGCATTGTATAGTAGTGTACATAAGACCCAGTGCCTCATCCGTAGCTAACATTGTATTGCACTATCGCAGGACCTTAGCATTTCTTACCATGCTTTTTGTAAACTTTATGTACATTATACCTGTTATGTCTTATTCTTATTACTTGTATTATTGCACAAATGTCTTATTCTCATTCGTATTCTTATTACTTGTATTATTGCACAATCGCTGCAGGCATGACCCCCAGCATTTCACTGTATGCATGCCGTGACAAATAAAACTCTTGACTTGACTTGACATGCCCCGATTTAAAATGGTTCTCTCCTCTTTGTATACCTTTGTCCTCACAAACAAAGTATTTTGCCAGGGAACTTGTGGACACGACAGTAGTAGTAGTTATAAGGTTTTTGAGCTTGTAACGTTGTAGCTAGCTAGCTTGCTAGCCGGCATGATGCGTGTGCAGTGCTTGCCCCACAGGTCTGAGAAGAGGACCTGCACATTTTACTCGTTCCTGAAACTCCTCTACATGCCCCAATTTAAAATGGTTCACGACAGTAGACATTGCTAACGTCTAGTGCGTTTAGCTAGGTAATCTTAACGTTAGCTAGCTAGCTAGCTTGATAGCTTGCCGTGACGTTGTTTGGCGACAGCCTAACAGGCTGCCTACTGGCTACTGAACAACAGGCTGCCTACTGGTAAATGTAGTTCTTTTTTTACGACAAATTAAAAACCTTATAACTACTTTTAATTCAACCAAAAATGCTTAAACAATAATGTTAGTGGTAGAAGGGAACTCATTTTGTGCAAAAATGGAAAGCGTGCCAATGTTCATGCGGCAGAATTGTTACAATAGCCGATAATCCATTTTCCTTTTTCTCCTCCTTTTCTGTGATTTTTCTCCCCATCCCAATTTACCTCTTGCCGTTGCTCGCATATGCCTCCTGTAGGGAGGATAGAAGCCTTGCATCACATGTCCCCTCCGATACATGTGGAGGCAGCCTGTCACATCTTTTCACCTGCCAGCGCGGACTCTCATTTGGCGAGGAGTAACGTGTAGGAGGCTCACACTGCCCCCGCCATTTTCCTGACTTTGCTGTGCAGGCGCCCCAACCGACCTGTAGGAGTCGCTGTTCACGACGACCAGACTACCACCCTTCGACTTCCCACCCGCTAACTCTGCCAATTGAGTTAGTATGATGGCCGGCCCAAGCCGGCCGTCAAGTATGACGCTGCGCCACCCAGCCGCCTTCCGATAATCCATTTTCCCAATGATAAATCCCTATATGGGTGGAACAAACAGTGACGTCAGACTACACCTCCCTATGGACCCCAATTTACAAATTACCTTTAAAAGAACAAACTTTGCACCTCAGTCAGGACAGCTGAAACCCACCTAAATTTCTGCTGTCGACTAAAAACACATTTCCAATCAATATCTGAAAAAATTTTACCTTCTTACTGCCTATACTACTATGCTACTAGACCAAAGTCAACAATCGTTCGGCCAATCATTACAAAACTTGCAGAATATGTCCACATCAGTACCAAAAACATACCCCGAGTTCCATTCAAATCAAGCACTAGGGGGCGCTACAAATGAAACAAATGTCTGTGGCATAACACAAATCAGACTATATATCAAAAGTAGTTTGTCCAATCATTACAAAACTTGCAGGATGTTTCACAACATTGTTTAACCATTTTGATATCTTAATGATCTGTGTTGGCTTGAACTCTGGATTTGCCACTTGCAGCTATATTTAAGCATTACATCACGCGACGGATTGTGTTATACAAATTAGATCACGCCTATGTGTGGTTGTTAGGCCCGAGGCCCCATAGGCGTGATCTAATTTGTATAACACACGACTTCAAGTGATGTAATGCGTTTATACAATGACCCAATTCACCCAACCTTATTGCTATACAATAAACACACAGTAATTTATTCAAAAACAGAAAAAGTAGATCCCAAAACAGAAACCGTAGATCCAATGGAAGTCATGCTTGATTGATTGATTGACTGAACATTTTATTAACAGATTGCAGAATGGGTACAATACAGTACAGCGCAATACACACAATTGTTAAGGGGATGCAGACCAGAGTGGGGCGGCGTGGCTCAGGGGTAGAGCGGGTCGTCCAATGATCGAAGGGTTGGTGGTTCGAATCCCGCTCAAGCCCATGTCCATCCCACTGCCGTTGTGTCCTTGGGCAAGACACTTAACCTACTTGCCTCGTATGTATGTGTATGCATGTGAATGAATGTTGGTGGTGGTCGGAGGGGCCGTAGGCGATGATTATTCGCCACGCTTCCGTGAGTCTGCCTCAGGGCACCTCTGGCTGCAATTGTAGCTTACCACCACCGGTATGACTGTGTATGAACGAATAATGGACTCTGTGAAGCGCTCTGGGGTCACTCCATTATTATTATTATTAGAGAAAGACTTTCGTCTTGTTTACATCAGGGTCCCCCATTTTCAATTCATCAGAACATAATATGACATACATGACATACAGATAGACAGTACTGCTACATCTATACATTTATGACATACCAGATTTACAAATACAGTACTGTTTTTGTAGGGTGATTATGGTTTATTTACATTGAGGTTCTGGGGTCACGTGGAGTGTGTTATATGAAAAAACAACCGCTAACTTCACTGTGTTTCTCAAACAATGATTGGTGTAAATCGTGTTGGTGCCTGCAGCTTTACATATTCGGGGTAACATCATACATGTACATAGATCAAAATGTACAATGATAAGTTCGTTTTCGTCAATGTCAGCATGTCTTTTTTCCTTCTCCAGCTTCTCCTGCTGTATACGTTTACAGACTTATATTATTCAATGAGACTGCCAGCCAGCTTTTGCGCGACGGAGAAATACAATTTCAATTGTGACGAGAGAAGATCATCTCCCGATTCAGATACAATTGAACACACA
Source organism: Notolepis coatsorum (assembly GCF_963971535.1). NCBI lineage: Eukaryota > Metazoa > Chordata > Actinopteri > Aulopiformes > Paralepididae > Notolepis > Notolepis coatsorum. The sequence continues at coordinate 32,504,731 of NC_140165.1, read as the reverse complement.
CGGTTCCAAAGATATTAATGTTTTGCGGGAACATTTTCACCCCGCAATGGATTTATGTCATCTCATCTCTCCTCTCTCATGTTGTCTGTGCTTCTCTCCTCTCCGACACAGAGAGCACTCAGCCAGTGGCCACTCCCCTCAGACCCCCCCGCGATTTTTATTTTGTTTTACAATGGGTCATGACAAACCAATTACATAATCCAACATTGTGTAAACAACTAACATATTCCAGGTGACTGTATCTTTTTTGAATGAGTCGTTATGATGAAATCAATACATCCATTCATAAAGATTATTGTCCGCCATCTTGGTTTCATTCAGAAAAAGAATGAACGGCGGAGTCATTCGGAAAAAAAGTAATTCGTTGTGGGTGGGTTCTGGGGTCACGTGGAGTGTGTTATACGAAATAACAACCGGTAACTTCACTGTTTCAGCCAATCAGAATCAAGAAATTTGCATGCCATTGTATAATTATTATTAGGGCATGCCGCTTGGCGGAGATTTGTGCTCCACTGAGCGCACCTTTTTAGTTCTAGAGCACGTCTAACCTCTGTGGCTGACTGACAGGAGTACCTAACTTTTGATGTAATAATGGCCATGATGTTGCTACACAATGAAATGCACATTTAAAAAAGGAAAACACAACTATTTCAGATTTCTTTGCCCACCTCCAGTAGCTAACAATGACTATCTATCCCTGATGAATGTAATTCCATCCATTGAACTGACAGAAATTTAGATTTTTTTTATTAAATGCTCCAAAATTACATCTCAAATAGGCTCCAGAAACGTATCATCTGTATATCTTTTATATTATATATGTATCATTGTTGCAACCATGTTGTCCATCTTGTCCAAAACACCTCATCTGAAGCATTTTCAGAGGGAAGAAAAGAGCTCAATGTTGGAAGTGTTGGAGATTGAGTACCTATATACTGCTGCTGGGAGACACAGGGAGACGAGGCCTGGGGCTGCATCTGCTCCAGGGCCGAGGGAGGCACGAAACCCATGGATGAACTGTAGATGGACACACGCAAAATTAGTATCTATTATTGTAGACTCGTTGCATAATATCCAGTCAGCAGGATTGTTCATTTTGCCTGCAGCCTGCCTCGTCCTCTGACCACCACAGGATGACGATGAAGTACAGTATGTTGATGTCAGGACAGTACACCGTCCCTCTATCAGGACAGTACACCGTCCCTCTATCAGGACAGTACACCGTCCCTCTGTCAGGACAGTACACTGTCCCTCTGTCAGGACAGTACACCGTCCCTCTGTCAGGACAGTACACCGTCCCTCTATCAGGACAGTACACCGTCCCTCTGTCAGGACAGTACACTGTCCCTCTGTCAGGACAGTACACCGTCCCTCTGTCAGGACAGTACACTGTCCCTCTGTCAGGACAGTACACCGTCCCTCTGTCAGGACAGTACACTGTCCCTCTGTCAGGACAGTAGCTACACCGTCCCTCTGTCAAGACAGTAGCTACACCGTCCCTCTGTCAAGACAGTAGCTACACACCGTCCCTCTGTCAGGACAGTACACTGTCCCTCTGTCAGGACAGTACACCGTCCCTCTGCAAAGACTGGCATTGTCAAACTGCTGTCAACACTCCAGGTTCTTGCGTCTGCCTCCTTCCAGAAACCTATTGCCGGTTTCACAACCATCCATCAGCAGGGCTATGTGGGATGTTGTACCAGCCATTCTTCGCAGAGTGGCAAGATACATCAAATCTCCTCAAGACAGACGGGAAATTGAGGAGACAAAGTAAGAGTTCTTTAACATTGTCGGCTTCCCAATGTTGTGCGCGCTATTTACTGCACTCACGTTCCAATTGTACTACCATGCAAAAACGAACATGTTTTTAGAAATAGGAAGCAAACGTATTCAATCAACACCCAGGTAGTGTGAAACGGCAGTAATATAATAACGAATGTGGTTGCCAAATTCCCTGGGTCTGTGCACAAAATTTTTAGGAACAGCAGTCTATACGGAATGATGCAAGACATGGATTACAATCTCAGGTTACTGGGTAAGAAAGTTGTTTTGAGAAATTTTTTTTGCTGTAATATTCATTGCAAATGTGTGGGGGAAAAGTATGTGCTTTTGTATCATAGGTGAAGGCGGCTACCAACTACAGCCATGGATGATGACTCCTGTGCATAATCTTACCAACGTTGGAGAGGCAGTATACAATCTGGCTCACATCAGAACGTGCAGTGTGATCGAGCGCACATTTGGCATCAAAGCCGGTTTAGATGCCTGGATCCGGATCGTAGCGGTGGGGCAATGCTATATAGTCATATAGTGTATATAGGGCATATAGTGTATGCCAGATCATTGTAGTGTGCTGCATTCTGCACAACATTGCCACGAGAGCCGGTCCATGAGTCAGGTCCATGAGGAGTAGACGCTGGAAACAGTCAATGAAAGGTTTATTCTGGAGTATATGAGAATGCGGGTTCTATTCTCTTAACTAAACATTAAATACAACTTCATTTCTCATTCTAAAAATATTCCTAAATCTGAAAGTATTTTCACTGGCACAGTGCCTAACTTCGGCCTAAAGATTCAGCACCATGGACAGGAGCAAATTGCACTCAGCTGCTCCGCGAGCCAACTACGCTGCCAGCTAACCTCGTTCCCAGTTTTATCTCCTCTGTGAGATAAAGACTGGTAAAGCACTACGGCCGAAAGTGTGAATCGGGTAGAATTTCCTGTGTATGTACTTCCCCTGGAAGCTGCCTCCGAACGGACCAAACTTTTCCCGAATCCTGACGGCAAACAAGCTAGAACGTCCCAGTCATGTAGTAAATTATTCAGGCAAAGCCGTTGCAGTGGCTTAAACGAGGAAATATTGTGCACTTCACACGTTTCTATAATTGTTTTGTCGAAACCGGAAAGCCTGTAGCCGGTACTTCCTGTACTTCCGTTTTCACACTTTAGGAGGCATAGCTTTACCAGCCTAGCTGCCAGCTATCAGGAGCAAATTGCACTCAGCTGCAACACCATATGGGCGTGTTTGCGCTAGTATATAATTTGCTTAATATCTTTAGTGAATAGGTCCTTAAGACGGAGCACATAGCGGGCGCAAATCACACGCAGATAGGGGTGCTATTAGCGGCCGCAATCCATTCTTTGTGAATTCTCCCCATAGTGTTCTCTGCACCGGCATCATCTTTTTATTGAATATAAATGCATCAACCCAGTATTTAGCCTTTGTAACGTATGTTTTTTTACTTTCACTTTTACTTTTAAAACCAGTTGTAGTTTGTTTTCTTAAATGATAAAACCATTAAGACAATTATATAGAGTATTATAAGTTCACTTGGACCTTAAGCCGAGAAGGTGTTATATCATATTATATGAAAAAAACAGTCTGACCTGTCTCAGCCCCACCGACCAGCAGTTCTGGTGCAACAGGCTCCTATCCTATGGGACCAAGTGCCGGCAGTCTGGTTGGAGCCGCCCATCAGCGCCCAAGAATATAAGTGACTGGTAGAGGGAGCCGGGCTCCCACCCGTTCCAAATGTGATTGAAAATATTGTTAAGTCAATAAACAAACAAATAAAGTGTGTTTGACCGAACAGTGTTATATGGTCCATGAAGAAGGAGCAACGTTTTCCAATCAAACTCTCCCCTGGCATTAACACTCAGCTAGTCATAAACACAGACATTGTTTGGTTGTAAATTGGCGGCATCACGGTCGAGCTGTGGCTCCACGGAGTTCACACCATCCTTACACACCGTTTAACCTTCCCAATAGTGCCTTCCCGCTTTGAAGACCCTGGATCTAGCAGTGTGGCCCACACGGTTTGCACTGAGCACTGAGCTATGGTAGCTCTGGTGATGTCACGTTCACCTGAATCTACATTGTGATTTTCACCCACTCCCATTCCATGGGTGACACTTTCTCGAAAACAGACAGCTCACGGGGGCAGGGACTCATGTCTTGTACAAGGAATTCATAGCAAACCAACCTCAGCAAACCAACCAGAGGCCTGACTGGGGCATGTAGTACAGTTTACAGCCCTGCGTCCTCCGCTCATGGGGTTAATCCCACTATCAGACAGAGAAGCAGCGTCTGCTCACATAGACGGGATTCAATCACTACTGTCCAAACAGGTCATTTCCATTGTCCAACCGCTTGACATGATGAAGTGACCTCTCGTGACTCAATCAGGCTGATTGCAGTGAAAACGTTCAGAATGATCACAGTCAAACATCTGTCATACAAGGGGGACTAGTTCAAACATCTGTCCTACTCTGTCATACAGGGGGACTGGTTGAAACATCTGTTTTGCTCTGTCATACAGGGGGACTGATTCAAACATCTGTCCTGCTCTGTCATACAGGGGGACTGGTTCAAACATCTGTTCTGCTCTGTCATACAGGGGGACTGATTCAAACATCTGTCCTACTCTGTCATACAGGGGGACTGGTTCAAACATCTGTTCTGCTCTGTCATACAGGGGGACTGATTCAAACATCTGTCCTACTCTGTCATACAGGGGGACTGGTTGAAACATCTGTCCTGCTCTGTCATACAGGGGGACTGGTTCAAACATCTGTCCTGCTCTGTCATACAGGGGGACTGGTTCAAACATCTGTCCTGCTCTGTCATACAGGGGGACTGGTTGAAACATCTGTCCTGCTCTGTCATACAGGGGGACTGGTTGAAACATCTGTCCTGCTCTGTCATACAGGGGGACTGGTTCAAACATCTGTCCTGCTCTGTCATACAGGGGGACTGGTTCAAACATCTGTCCTGCTCTGTCATACAGGGGGACTGGTTCAAACATCTGTCCTGCTCTGTCATACAGGGGGACTGGTTCAAACATCTGTCCTACTCTGTCATACAGGGGGACTGGTTCAAACATCTGTCCTGCTCTGTCATACAGGGGGACTGGTTCAAACATCTGTCCTGCTCTGTCATACAGGGGGACTGGTTCAAACATCTGTCCTGCTCTGTCATACAGGGGGACTGGTTCAAACATCTGTTCTGCTCTGTCATACAGGGGGACTGGTTCAAACATCTGTCCTGCTCTGTCATACAGGGGGACTGGTTCAAACATCTGTCCTGCTCTGTCATACAAGGGGACTGGTTCAAACATCTGTCCTGCTCTGTCATACAGGGGGACTGGTTGAAACATCTGTCCTGCTCTGTCATACAGGGGGACTGGTTCAAACATCTGTCCTACTCTGTCATACAGGGTATAGATTTGAAAGATGCCTACTTTCACACCCCCATCTTTTCACCACAACGGGAAATGCTTCCATTTTGCCTTTCAAAAGAAAGTATACGAATAAAAGAACCCTCTCTCTGGCACCCTCCACTTTTACCAAGTGCTTGGAGACGGCCCTAGAGCCTCTACGTTGCCAGGGGATAAGAATCCTATTCTACTTGGACGACATCCTGGTGCCAGTCGGAGGAGACAGGTCATGTGTGTAGACATCTAAAGCCTCTACACTCTGTATGCTATTCTGCCCTTAGATTTATCACTGGTGACGGTTATAGTACCCATCACTCTATCCTTTATGATAAAGTTGGGTGGTCCTCTCTGGCAGAGAGGCATGATTGCACTGACATCTGTGTCTGTATGAGGCCATTATTGGTGATCTTTCACCCTACATCACTCCCTTACTGGACTGGAACTCTGGACCTTATCACACTCGCTCTGGTGATTGGCTTCCGCTTAAGGTCCCCAGAGTTTGCACTGAATTAGGAAAATCTGCTTTCACTGTTTAACGTTTTGCAATGCACTTCAAAACTCAATACTTTAGTATCCATTGGTCCGTTTAAATCTATAATAGCAAACCATTTCACCTCGGTCTGTAGTTGTTAATTTAAGTTGTTTAATTGATTGACTTTTCTGTTACTGTATTGGTTTTGTATGTAGTATGTGCTGTTCTTCTTGACCTCATTGCCTCATTGAGCTTTCGAGATTAAATAAAGATTGAATGAATGAATATTTAAAAATGCTGGTTTTTAAAACTCTAGTAGCTTTTCAGCACCACAGTATACCATACAACACTAATGTGTAGTGTACATGATTATGTACATTTGTGAGAACTGTGTGTGTGTGTGTACATGATTATGTACATTTGTGAGAACTGTGTGTCAAGTCAAGTGTGTGTGTGTGTGTGTGTGTGTGTGTGTGTGTGTGTGTGTGTGTGTGTGTGTGTGTGTGTGTGTGTGTGTGTGTGTGTGTGTGTGTGTGTGCGTGCGTGCGTGCGTACATTTGTGAGAACTGTGTGTGTGTGTGTACATGATTATGTACATTTGTGAGAACTGTGTGTCAAGTCAAGTGTGTGTGTGTGTGTGCGTGTGTGTGTGTGTGTGTGAGAGTGTGTGGTGATGTTTTCCATCTGCAGGATGAACATAATAATACTCATACCAATTAATTTCCTATGGCGGTCAATTCTGACCGAAAACATCATAGGTGTGCGTCACTGTTGAATAAATCACTCAAAATTCAATGCAAGTGGTGATCATCAATTGTATATGTTCATAGGCCTAGTGTGGAGGATAACATAAGGTCTTGAGGCAATTGGATGAAAAACACAATATGTATGATTACAAACAAACTAAGTCACTCGGTCAGATTTGTACAAATTTGTACAAATTTGTACAAATAATCAACATTTTAGTTGTAAGTTGAACTTTAATCAAATTAGTTCACTATTTACATTCTATTATATATAGTTTCGGAGTGGTCTACACATGTGATGAGATAATGCATTGTGCACACAGAGGGTTATCATTCTACAGAATTTCCATTAGATGGGATGCTGTCTAACAAGAAGTTGGTTCACTCAGCTGCCATCTTGATAACAGGAATGAGATTAACAAGACCAGACCCCTATCTCTTGCGTGTATGAATCTGCCATACATATCATAGTTTCTTTCTTGTAAATGACGGACAACACAGAATGTCGGTCAATTATGTGATAGAAAGATGTAAAATGATTCCACTTAAACCAGCTTCTACCATCCAGTGGATCTGCCACAGTCCTTAGTTACCATGGCAACCTCTCAGTGTGCAATTTCCAGCCTTTTGGCAGCAATCGTTATTAATCTTATATATCTTCAACTCACATTTCACCTCAAGATAAAAGATAAAATCACATCAACTGAATATGTTTCATTATATAGACTGTCTCTGGTTAAACTACCACAGTGATCCATCTCGTTATATAGACTCTCTGGATGCTGGCAGTTATCTGTACACGTGATGGAGGAGGGCACTGTGTATTGAATGCACAGTGTAGGGTTGCAATTCAACTGAATGTCCATTAGGTGAATATTTCAACCAAAACATGCTGGAAGACCTAGTTTTGCCTTAGTTATTATGTATATTTCCCCAAGAAATAAGTGCATGGGGGTGGCAGGGTAGTGTAGAGGTCTAAGCACATTAATGGAAATGTCTGGAAACGTTCCAAAAACGTTCCATGACTTTTTCCATAACCACAGTAGGAACCCCATGTTGGTGACAATAGTGTTTTGGTAGCGTACCTCATGGTGGTGTGTTGGGTGGGTGGGAGGAAGCTGTAGCAAGGCTGCATGGTGGCCATGGGCACAGCTCCTTGGGAGGATGGGTAGGGCACCACCAGAGACTGCATGGTGGGCATGGCTCCATGGGTGGATGGGTAGGGCACCACCAGAGACTGCATGGTGGGCATGGCTCCATGGGTGGATGGGTAGGGCACCACCAGAGGCTGCATGGTGGGCATGGCTCCATGGGTGGATGGGTAGGGCACCACCAGAGGCTGCATGGTGGGCATGGCTCCATGGGTGGATGGGTAGGGCACCACCAGAGGCTGCTGGTACATCTGCTGCTGAGAGACAGGAGGCACGGACACCTGCTGGGCAAAAACACAGCCATATTGGGGCCCCTGTTCCAGGTACTGCTGAGCAATATATCAATATGTACCACTCTGTTATCGTACCATGTTATTTTGATATAGTGAAATCAAGATACAAGCAAACATTAAGTCAGATTTCTCACTAAATGATTTCAAAAATATTTGATAATGTCAAATGAAAGATATACCTGCTAGCAGCAGTAACAGGGTCCTTTGTGTGACCTGATTGGGTCAAGTGTGAAATGGGCTGAAGTGCAATACAGCAGTGAAACAGTGAAGGTGGACCTTATGGCAATTGCTAGGTATGTCCAGATATGTGGACCATGTTTATGGTCTGAGCCTTAGTATTGTATTGTAGAAGTGCTTATATTGCTCGTATGGGCAAAATCCTTGCAATGATGGTTCTGACTCTCATGCTGAATTTGAAGTTAATTGATTACTGGTGCAAGATTTTACCGTTAACTGACACATTTGCGCAAATTTAGAACATTTTATTAGCAAATAACCTTTGACCAATCTCTTCGCTTTTCTCAAATTATGCTAAATGATGCCCAGTGGACCTGTCTAGCCAAATCTATTTGAATTGTATTGAGTTTTTTATTTAGTTATTTATTGAGTTAAGTTTTTACTCCACCTGTTTAATCACCTGATTCTCACAAAATGTTCCATATGGCATCTAGGGATGTGTTTCAATGAAATGATAAGGTAGCAGTCCCTATGATACAAGGTCTTTTCATGGTGCTGTAATTAACACAACACAAGGTTTCAATGTCCCTGATGACATCACTGGTGGCCCCATGTTCAAACTAATTTACTCTCAATAATGGTCAAACTAAATTAATATGTGCAAAACTGGATGTGTGTGAGATTATGTGCAAAATAAATCACTGCCCCTTTAAGTAATGATAACTAGGTCGACAGAGGTTATATCCATAAAATGGCCCAGATCCTCAATGACACCCTTTGGTCATTGTGCCCCTGAGGTTTAATGAGAACCATGTGACTGAGGGGGAGCAGGGAGGGAGGGAGGCAGGAAGGGAGGCAGGGAGGGAGAGCGTTTTTAGAGATATAAATGGTGACAGAGGCTCAGGAGGTAGAGCGGTCTAGACACAGAGGCTCAGGAGGTAGAGCGGTCTAGAGACAGTGGCTCAGGAGGTAGAGCGGTCTAGAGACAGAGGCTCAGGAGGTAGAGCAGTCTAGAGACAGTGACTCAGGAGGTAGAGCGGTCTAGAGACAGTGACTCAGGAGGTAGAGCGGTCTAGAGACAGAGGCTCAGGAGGTAGAGCGGTCTAGACACAGTGGCTCAGGAGGTAGAGCGGTCTAGAGACAGTGACTCAGGAGGTAGAGCAGTCTAGAGACAGAGGCTCAGGAGGTAGAGCGGTCTAGACACAGTGGCTCAGGAGGTAGAGCGGTCTAGAGACAGTGACTCAGGAGGTAGAGCGGTCTAGAGACAGAGGCTCAGGAGGTAGAGCGGTCTAGACACAGTGGCTCAGGAGGTAGAGCGGTCTAGAGACAGTGACTCAGGAGGTAGAGCGGTCTAGAGACAGAGGCTCAGGAGGTAGAGCGGTCTAGACACAGTGGCTCAGGTGGTAGAGCGGTCTAGAGACAGTGACTCAGGAGGTAGAGCGGTCTAGAGACAGAGGCTCAGGAGGTAGTGCGGTCTAGAGAGAGGCTCAGGGGGTAGAGCGGTCTAGAGAGAGAGGCTCAGAAGGTAGAGCGGTCTAGAGAGAGAGGCTCAGGAGGTAGAGCGGTCTAGAGAGAGAGGCTCAGAAGGTAGAGCGGTCTAGAGACAGAGGCTCAGGAGGTAGAGTGGTCTAGAGAGAGAGGCTCAGAAGGTAGAGCGGTCTAGAGACAGAGGCTCAGGAGGTAGAGCGGTCTAGAGACAGAGGCTCAGAAGGTAGAGCGGTCTAGAGAGAGAGGATCAGGAGGTAGAGTGGTCTAGAGAGAGAGGCTCAGAAGGTAGAGCGGTCTAGAGTCTGAGGCTCAGAAGGTAGAGTGGTCTAGAGACAGAGGCTCAGAAGGTAGAGCGGTCTAGATACAGAGGCTCAGGAGGTAGAGCGGTCTAGAGAGAGAGGCTCAGAAGGTAGAACGGTCTAGAGACAGAGGCTCAGAAGGTAGAGCGGTCTAGAGTCTGAGGCTCAGAAGGTAGAGTGGTCTAGAGAGAGAGGCTCTGAAGGTAGAGCGGTCTAGAGAGAGGCTCTGAAGGTAGAACGGTCTAGAGACAGAGGCTCTGAAGGTAGAACGGTCTAGAGACAGAGGCTCTGAAGGTAGAGCGGTCTAGAGAGAGAGGCTCTGAAGGTAGAGCGGTCTAGAGACAGAGGCTCAGAAGGTAGAACGGTCTAGAAACAGAGGCTCTGAAGGTAGAGCGGTCTAGAGACAGAGGCTCAGAAGGTAGAGCGGTCTAGAGTCTGAGGCTCAGAAGGTAGAGTGGTCTAGAGAGAGAGGCTCTGAAGGTAGAGCGGTCTAGAGAGAGGCTCTGAAGGTAGAACGGTCTAGAGACAGAGGCTCTGAAGGTAGAACGGTCTAGAGACAGAGGCTCTGAAGGTAGAGCGGTCTAGAGAGAGAGGCTCTGAAGGTAGAGCGGTCTAGAGACAGAGGCTCAAAAGGTAGAACGGTCTAGAAACAGAGGCTCTGAAGGTAGAGCGGTCTAGAGACATCGGCTCAGGAGATAGAGCAGTCATCTGGTAATCAGAAGGTTCCTGGTTAGATTCCTGGCAGCGTGTCGAAGTATCCTTGAGCAAGACACTTAACCCCTAACTGCTCCCGATGAGCAAGTTGGCACCTTGCCTCTGCTATAGGTGTGTGAATGTGTGAGTGAATGTGAGGCATAAGTTGTAAAGTGGCATTTACACTGCATTTGAGCATTTGGAAAAGCGCTATATAAATCTGATGTATTATTATTAAAGCATGTTGGATATATAAATGCAGTCCATTTACCATCACCCTATAGTTGTACATGTTACTTTCATATAGATAACAATGCTCACTAGGATATCACAAAGTAACACACAAGTAAATTTTATTAGCGGAAAATCCAATATGGCAGACTTCATGAGGTCTTATAGCAAATGTGCTCGTGACTTTACAACCAACGGATCAGGAGATACACACATTGGAATATTGAACGTTTGAAGTCATGGGGTCACCAAAATCAATAGGGTTCTTCCTCTAGGGGTTACGAATGTACACCGCAAAGTAGTTACGATTTGAGTGAAAGCTATTCTTACACAGGATCTTTGGTGGTCGAGGTGGCGGTCATGTTGGGTCAAACCCGTTACAGGGATAGTCAGTGGTCGTGTCTATGATGTGAATACCTGGATACTAAATGTTCATCTGCAATTTTATGTAGTGGTCCCAATAATATGTGTTGTTAAAGTCTACTGAAGTAATATATTATATCACATGGTTAAGCTACATCTGTTCTAATGACCTGTTAACTCCCCTTCCTCTCTCATCTGTTTCTATCTCTTGTTTTTCTAACTAACTAGCTAGCAGGCTAATGTTAGCTGCCACTCTATCCCTACATCACGTTCTCTAACCCGTTCATACATCACTCTGGTATTCTGGTTTCTGTTCCAAGCACTATCCCTGCAGGCGTTAATCTACATCCATCAAATCACTGTGATGAGTGGCAGCTACAAGCTACCCAGCCAGCTAGCTCGTTGCATTAGCCCCGACTGAGGCCTGGTCAGAGTGCGCTCCGAAGGCCAAGACGACGCAACACACTGCCTACAGCCTTCATTCAGGAAACACCAGCGCCTCGCTTCCCAGAGTTTCTCTCTGTCATTCTGTCCTGGATGTCCTCACGCTGGTAGAACTCTGTTTCTCTCTGTCATTCTGTCCTAGATGTCCTCACGCTGGTAGACCTCTGTTTCTCTCTGTCATTCTGTCCTGGATGGATGTCCTCATGCTGGTAGACCTCTGTTTCTCTCTGTCATTCTGTCCTGGTTGTCCTCATGCTGTTAGAACTCTGTTTCTCTCAGTCATTCTGTCCTGGATGTCCTCATGCTGGTAGACCTCTGTTTCTCTCTGTCATTCTGTCCTGGATGTCCTCATGCTGTTAAAACTCTGTTTCTCTCTGTCATTCTGCTACAGTACACACTACAGTACAGATACTACATACAGTACAGACACCACAGTGCAAATACTACAGACAATACAGACATTACAATAGACACTACAGTAATGACCGTACAGACAGTACAGTACAGACACTACAGACAGTACAGACATTACAATAGACACTACAGACACTAAAATACGGACACTACAAACAGAACAAAGAGCCTCCATTGATTCCAGGTTTTGGTATCGTCGGCTCTGGTGTGTTGAATACCTGATAAGATGGCACTGGAGGGTATTGGACCATCATGCCTTGCATCTGGGTCCCCATATTGCTTTGCTGGCTACTGCAGGCGAGGGCAGGATTGGAAGTCGGCTGCACCCCTACCACAGGCTGGCAGGCGGGCATTGGGTTCGACATCATGGTCGGGTAAGCTTGGGCAAAATGAAAAAAGGCACAAGACTGTGACCATATGAAAAGAAGCCATCGTGACAATGATACTAGAGTAAAATATGGAAAGAGAATGTTAATGGAATTACCATTAGGATTAATTTGCATGGAGTGAGGAAGAGAAGAGATCAGCCATGAGCTTTAGATAAAGGCTTGGTTATCAAGATGGTATCAATAATACTTCCAATATGTTATATTAAGCAGGGAAGAAATTAAACAGGAAATGGAACCATATCTTGAGTGCATGTAAAAAATCACTCTGACGTAACCCCAACCTGACCCATGTTAAAATTCCATTCAGCCTGCCACCCTGACCGTAACTCCAACCTCACCCATGTTAGAAATCCATTCAGAATGGCACACAAAAATGTGCCAAAGTCACCTCAGTGCAGCCAATTTCAAAACGGCTAAAAATGGCGCATTTATTCCTAGCTGAGAGGAGAGTCGGACACTTAAATGTCAAGGTGACAAGAAGAGACAAGAATGTCCTTTTGTGAAGGAGGCTGTACAGATGGGTGCCCTGGGAGGAACAAGCGCTGACGAGTCGCCCCGTCAGCCTATTTTTACCCCTGCCCCCAAACCACCACCCATCTCCCACCTCCACTTACTGTAGAAACCAAGCATGAAATTACTATTATGTCAAAGGGGCCCCATTCCAGTTCGATAAGCAAGGGGATGGGGGGTGAATGAAACTACTGCAGTTAAGTGAAATATAATTTGCTCAGAAAAATGTCCCAATGTTTTTTTTGTGACTCTGAAAGGCACCTTCCTATCCAGACTAAAGTCTATTAGAGCACTAGGGAGAGTGTGTCCAGACTAGAGTCTAATAGAGCACTAGGGAGAGTGTGTCCAGAGTAGAGTCTAATAGAGCACTAGGGAGAGTGTGTCCAGAGTAGAGTCTAATAGAACACTAGGGAGGGTGAGTCCAGACTAGAGTCTAATAGAGCTCTATGGAGGGTGGGTCCAGAGTAGAGTCTAATAGAGCTCTAGGGGTGGTGCATCCAGAGTAGAGTCTAATAGAGCACTAGAGAGGGTGAGTCCAGAGTAGAGTCTAATAGAGCTCTATGGAGGGTGGGTCCAGACTAGAGTCTAATAGAGCACTAGGGAGGGTGAGTCCAGAGTAGAGTCTAATAGAGCTCTATGGAGGGTGGGTCCAGAGTAGAGTCTAATAGAGCTCTATGGAGGGTGGGTCCAGAGTAGAGTCTAATAGAGCTCTAGGGGTGGTGCGTCCAGAGTATAGTCTAATAGAGCACTAGGGAGGGTGAGTCCAGAGTAGAGTCTAATAGAGCACTAGAGGTGGTGCGTCCAGAGTATAGTCTAATAGAGCACTAGGGAGGGTGAGTCCAGAGTAGAGTCTAATAGAGCACTAGGGAGGGAGGGTCCAGACTAGAGTCTAATAGAGCACTAGGGAGGGTGAGTCCAGAGTAGAGTCTAATAGAGCTCTATGGAGGGTGGGTCCAGAGTAGAGTCTAATAGAGCTCTATGGAGGGTGGGTCCAGAGTAGAGTCTAATAGAGCTCTAGGGGTGGTGCATCCAGAGTAGAGTCTAATAGAGCACTAGAGAGGGTGAGTCCAGAGTAGAGTCTAATAGAGCTCTATGGAGGGTGCGTCCAGACTAGAGTCTAATAGAGCACTAGGGAGGGTGAGTCCAGAGTAGAGTCTAATAGAGCTCTATGGAGGGTGGGTCCAGAGTAGAGTCTAATAGAGCTCTAGGGGTGGTGCGTCCAGAGTATAGTCTAATAGAGCACTAGGGAGGGTGAGTCCAGAGTAGAGTCTAATAGAGCACTAGAGGTGGTGCGTCCAGAGTATAGTCTAATAGAGCACTAGGGAGGGTGAGTCCAGAGTAGAGTCTAATAGAGCACTAGGGAGGGAGGGTCCAGACTAGAGTCTAATAGAGCACTAGGGAGGGTGAGTCCAGAGTAGAGTCTAATAGAGCTCTATGGAGGGTGGGTCCAGAGTAGAGTCTAATAGAGCTCTATGGAGGGTGGGTCCAGAGTAGAGTCTAATAGAGCTCTAGGGGTGGTGCGTCCAGAGTAGAGTCTAATAGAGCACTAGAGGTGGTGCGTCCAGAGTAGAGTCTAATAGAGCACTAGAGAGGGTAGAGCATCATTAGCCCCTATTAGGAATTTTACATGATTTTCCTCCATACTCCACGGATCCTTCCAGCTCATTTTAATCCACTGTCCCTGCTTAGCCTGGGCCACAGCCTTTGTAAACCTCACTACTTCCTCTTGTCGCCGTACCTGCTCCACTACCAGCTTCCTCCTTTCTGTGGGACCTGCTTTACTCCATACTAGTTTCCCTGGGCTGAGCCCTGAGCCTTGTTGCACCTTACTGTACCTACAATGTCTGTATGCCTAAGAGCTGCCTCTGCTTCCAGTACTGCCTGTCTTGGGTTCCATTTACACCCTCTAGTTGGATTTGGGACCAATTTACTAACTACTGTAACGTTACTCCCTGATAGCAACAATTCTGCTCTCACCTTTGCACATTTAAACTCCTCCTTAGACTAGTTACTGGTAGCTGGAGTAACCGTTTTGTACAAGGCACTGTTCTTGTCATTACTGTCATGTCAACCATGTGAGCCCTAATTGGTGGGAGGCGCAGCCTGTGCTGTCATCTTTTCCCACCTACCCCCCACTTTGAGGCTCTAATAATTACTTCCATTGCCATTGTGAATGCTAGTGGGGAAATAGTACACCATGCCATAATGCCTATCTCTAGTCTCTGTCATGATGTTGTAAAATCTGCAATCCAGAACCAAAACAGATTCTAATATCTTGGAAATATGCTTTCACCAAGTTATAATCACCCCTGACACTCTAAGGAAATCAAACACACAAATAAGGCTATGCGGTACCGAACCAAACACATTTGCCAGGTCTAAAAATACCACATGTAAATCTCTTTTCTCTATCTTGGCTGATTGAATCTGGTGCCTTATCATACTAGTGTGTTCTATGCGTCCACTTCCTTCCACCCTGGTGGCCTAATATCCATTGTATACTCTGTCTCTCCTACCGGTGGTATAATGAAGGAAGGCCCATTTCTCTATTCTTTCCTGTATCTGTGTCAAATTTGTAATTTTTTTTTCACTCTACCCTACCTCTTACTCTTTAAGCTTTGCATTGCCCTCCCTTTCCTTGGTTGAACATCCCTTTAACAAACTTATATGGATCCCTATAAAATGCTGTTCTGACTTCTTCTTTTTCTTCCTCCTAAGTGGTTCTGCCCTCCTGAGTACTGCTAACCAATTTATTGGCTCTTCCTGCAGAACATGAATTCCCTCTTTCATCCACTGTTGCCTTTCTCCACTGCTTTCTTAGCCGTCTCCTCTCCTTCACTAATTTATCTTTCTTTCTGCTGTCTGGACCTGACTGACTGCAATCTCTCCATCCTCTTTCTCTCAATGATTCCAAATCTTTCAGCACCATATTCATAAATAATTTCTCCCTTCTTCTCTAATTTATCCATCTAACACCATTATCAAATCCATATTAACCATCTCCCATTATTTCCTTTAATTTGCCCTAGGCCATTTAACTCTAGCTTTTTGCCCACAGCTCTTCTCTCTGAGCGGCACGCTGGCCTCAGTACCATCTACATCCCCTCCTACAGTGCTTACTGGTATCCTGGGAACTGTGGTTTTCTGGACTTCAACCGACTGACTTGACCGACTTCTCAAGAAATACTGTTCAATGTGGCCAACCTGCACTTCTTCCTTCCCTGATGTATCCCTGAGGCATTTCACTGATGTTATTTCCTGCCTGCCACAAGGATAGATCTGGAGCGTTTGAAGCTAAATAAAGTTGTGTCCTACTGTAGAGATTCCGATTGGATGACAGCGCAGAGAGGATTCCTAGCATTGTAAAAAGCTGGGAGGGTTGCAGTAGAACGTCATGTACAAGTAGTGGTATTCATGTACACGTACTGTAGTTGTATTCACCATGCAGATGAGATGAGGAGTGAGGGGCTGAAAAAGAGACCGGTTCACTGTGAGAATCATAGCAACGTCTCAGACAGCGTCCCGGCCCCGTCTCCTGCCCCTCCCACTTCTTTCCTTCCTCTTCCTTTGTTTTTCCTACTTCGTCTAGACCAGTGGTTCTCCTCCACATGGGGTCCACAGACACAGCACCACACAGCCACTAACCGCTGATGTAGGTATGTATGTGTACGTGGAGGTGTCCCCCAGAGAGCCACGCCGAGCAGGAACTAACAATCTCCTCTCCCGCGGTGAGGAGAGAATAGAACACAAGCTGTATGTCTCCCAAAGAGGTGTCTGAACTACAAACTGACAAAGGGAGGGAGGGAGAGAATGAGAGAGAGTGAGAGACCAGAGAGTGGAAGAAAGAGGAGACAAGAGAGTGTGAGGGAGACAAGAGAAGGAGAGAGAGTGAGGTCAAATAGAGTGAGGTAAAGAGAGTGAGAGACGAGAGTGAGAGAGATGAGAGAGAGTGAGAGACAAGGGAGAGAGTGAGAGAGATGAGTCAGAGACAAGAGAGAGTGAGAGAGAAAACAAGAGAGAGACGAGAGAGAGTGAGAGACAGGAAAGAGAGACGAGAGAGATGAGAGAGACGAGAGAGAGAAATGAGAGAGAGAGAGAGAGAGATATTTCTGTTTCAAATAACACTAACATAGACTAACTGTATCCCAGACACTTGCAGCAGTAAATTGACGCTGCCATTCAGGGACACACACCTGGTTGATACAGCAGCTCTGTGTCTGGGGGAGAGGCCTAGACAGCATTTCTAGTTTGACTGACGCAATTTGGACCAATCATCGAAATTGTGACAAAACTGCACAGAGACGCAGTGGACTCTCAGCTGAGATGATACTTTTCTGAAAGGCAAGGAACCGTGATAAACAAACCACAGCCTCTATTTCTCACAGAACGAAAGCCTCGTCACACCAAAGTGATCATTGTAAATCATCAACATCATCATCAACCTTTATTTATTTTCGAAAATACAATTGAGGTCCCTCATTTTCAATGTCGTCGAGACTTTTCTACAATATAACAATAATAAATATGAATAACTATCTATATAGTACTCTTCACACATGGACCGCAGTCCAGAGTGCACCACAGCAATTAGTATAACATGAACATAGGCATAAAATCAGCACACAAATTGACAAAATAAAAAAAACAATGCATAAATTGCAGACATAAGAATAGGTATAAAGACAATAAAAGTAGTGCAATGTAAATGTGCAGACTTAAGAATAGGCATAAAATAAGTACAATAGTACAATGTCGCTCAAAGGCATGTGACCCCCCCCCCCCCCCCCCCCGGAACAGTCAGTCCCCCAAACACCCCACACATCAATCCCTACCTGTCGACATGAACTATCCCCACCTGCTAGCATACCAGAAGTACTTCCCTTACGTCCTTGTAGACAGGACAGTAAAACAACACACCAAACAAACTCTGTCCTCCTCTGGGGTGACATCAAACCTGCTGGCCTCTAGGGCTAGTGGTAATGTCCCTGGTCGATTCTGTGCACATAGGGATCTTTGTCTTTTGTTAATTAAAATTATACTTACCATAAGGTTCTGCACTATAACTATTCTTAGCTTTTGCATTAGCTTCAGGTGATGAGATAACATCATGTCAGTGTGTGTATTTGTGTGTGCATCCTCTTAGCAGTTGTTAGTATTGAGCTGTACTGTATTTTACCCATTCTGCAATCTGTTAATACAGTTTTCAATCAATCAATCAATCAATCAATCAATCAATCAATGTACCTTGTTGCGGAGGCATGTTGTAGGGCAGGGGGGTGAAGGGGGTGCGGTACAGCTGCTGGTGTTGGCTGGGACAGTGGGGGTAGTGGGCTGGAGCACAGTAACATACCACCTGGAAGGAGCAAACCACACACAGTAGAGGGTGAATGATACATGAGGTGCCAACACAGTTGAGACTTGATATCGGTGAGAGGAAATAATGTAGAGATGTCTGGGTGTCTGGGTGTCTGGGTGTCTGGATGTCTGGATGTCTGGGTGTCTGGGTGTCTGGGTGTCTGGGTGTCTGGGTGTCTGGATGTCTGGGTGTCTGGGTGTCTGGGTGTCTGGGTGTCTGGGTGTCTGGGTGTCTGGGTGTCTGGGTGTCTGGGTGTCTGGGTGTCTGGATGTCTGGATGTCTGGGTGTCTGGGTGTCTGGATGTCCGAGTGTCTGGATGTCTGGATGTCTGGATGTCTGGATGTCTGGGTGTCTGGGTGTCTGGATGTCCGAGTGTCTGGATGTCTGGATGTCTGGATGTCTGGATGCTATGACATCTGGATGCGTAGTGTGGAAAGAGGTCTGGCTACGCAAGGCTAACATAGTGTGGAGAGAGGTCTGGCTACGCGCTGTAGTGTGACATAGTGTGGAGAGAGGTCTGGCTACATAGTGTAACAGTATGGAGAGGTCTGGCTACGCAACATTTACATTTTGTCATTTAGCTGACGCTTTTATCCAAAGCGTTTTGTACAACAAGACAGCAGGAACAACTCTCTACAACTCTATCAGCTGAGTAACAATGTTCATCAAAGTGTTGAGTGCTACAGTGTAGGTTAGAAGACTAACGTAGTGTAACATAGTGTGGAGAGAGGTCTGGCTACGTAGTGTAACATAGTGTGGAGAGAGTGACAGTAGAGGGAGGGGCTACTGTACCCGCTGAACAGGCTGTTGGTTGTAGGTGTGCTGCTGGGTGAGGGGGGGCCCAAGGCCGGTGCTGGGGTAGGCTGGGACCTGCAGGCCTGGCAACATCCCCGGAGGCCCCGCCAGCACATAGCCAGCCACCTGCTGGGGAGGAGGAGGCGCTCCCTGGAACTGGAGTGGAGAGGAGTGGTGGTACAAGGCCGAACAGGGGGGGGTGTCCAGGGGGCCGCCATTACCGCCTGGCTGTCGCACCAAACTCAAATGGCTGAACTGAGCACTCAGGGCATCGGGCTGGGGGAGGAGGGGTGGGGGGGAAGGTACCAGCTTTACACACATCAATCAAAATACACGTGTACGTGCACGCATGCACGCACACGCGCGCGCACACACACACACACACACACACACACACACACACACACACACACACACACACACACACACACACACATACCCAAAAGAGAGCCATCTATCTATATCACTAAAGCCTTCAGTAGCAGGTCAGTCTTTTTATTCATGGTTTATTCAGCTTCAACATCTGCTTGATGGATTAATAATTAACGGCACTTTTTCCACTGGCGTAATTAGCTGGAGTGTTTGCTTAAAACCAGGTCAAAAAGGAGGTTAACCATATACTGTATGTGGCTAATAAGGTGGCCTACAGTCTAGAAAACATTCTACTTCACACCGGATTGAAAGCTGGAGAAAGCAGCATCTCACACTGGATGTGGATAGAACACCTGTCCTCCTACATAAGAGCGCTGGCTCATTACATCGTGGTGATGGCCAAGATGATGCGATCCTCTCTGTCACCCCCCCCCATACTTCAAATGGCTCGACCGCAGGACAGTATTTATAAAGACTAGGGATGCATCAATACCAATACTGGCATGAGAATGAGATATCAGGCTGATATCTGTCTTAAGTAGGTCATCCGTATTGAATATGATACCATAAGCCATGTGTAACCTGTTCCAAATGGAAGCAAAACAAATGATGAGTTCAAAGCACTTCATTCTCTTTTGAGGACTTCCTTTGGCTCGTCCACAGAACCAGATGGGCCGGCTTCGCACTTAATGGACAATTAAAATGGGTTCCTTTGTGCCATAATTGTTTTAACTAGTCCCAACAAAACTATTTGAATACTTTTAATAGTAACGTTTGCCACCTGCCAATTTTATTTACTAAATTAGCCATATATATATATATATATATTTCTTTTTAACCTTTATGATAAAACATTAAGAACAGGTTTCTTATTTACAATGTCAATCTGGTCATATGCATATAATTCTGTACATGCTCTAAATATTCTAATTAAATCTGCACTATTTATTCATTTTCTATTATGGTATTATTATCTATTTTACACAATGCTGCATAATAGTAGGAATGCTGTATGGGTAAGAAGTATAAATATGTGTATAAGTATGCCATTATTCTATTTTACTGCCATTATTTATTATTTATACTTACTATGTACCACTGCTGCTAAAAGATTTGCACTAAGTTCTCTTTTACCTCTATATTTATTTCACTCATACATTCATTTTTTATAGCTACTGTTTATCCTGTATATTGTGTGTACATCATGTACCATATGTTACTTTATGTCTATAGTGCCCTATATGTTACTTTATGTTTATATTAGATCTTTTTTATATACACCGTGGGAAGGGGGAAACGCAATAAAATTTCTCTGTATGTCTTGCACATTACGAGAAGTGACAATAAAGCCGACTTTGACTTTGGTATGATATATTTTCAATCCTTATGTACATAGTTCTGGTACAGTAGACACCAGTATGTCAGTGATACACATTCCTCTTCACATACTTGCATCTCTTGCTGCACATTAAGGTCAGTTCAGATCAAAGATTGATAAAATTGTTTTAGAATGTCACCAAGAAAATTGCAGTGATGTGAACTGGTTATTTGCAGAACGTCTGAAGTCAGAAAGCTCCAGTCCTGTCCTCGCCAGGAGGTTCATAATGCAAGAGGTATGTTATCTTAGGTGAGATTTATAGTGATCTATTCTAGGCTATCTTTCCTTCATGGAAATGGACGTATGTATATTTAATTTAAAGATGTGTTCCTTCCTCTTTCATCTGGCCATTTCAGACCAATCAAGGGATGATGATGATGATGATGATGATGATGATGATGATGATGATCAGGCAGTTAAAGTTGCTGATCTGTGTGAAGCAGGTAAAGATAAGTGAATAGGATGTGCACTTGGAGAGAGTTAGGGGTTCCTTTTGGCGTCTTGCAGACAGACATTAAGGTAGCTATGAAATAGGCTAGTGGTGATAATGGATCTTTCAGGGAGGCTGAGCAGTTTCGGAAAATAGGTTACTATACTGCTCAGTCTGAGCCGACATCATGTCAGCACAGTCTCATCTGTACTCGTGCTGCTTCATATATGCACTGTGTTTGAATATACAGCTACTAACATGAAAACCAACCTCAAAACCCACCTGTTTAGGCAGGCGTATGTCTGATTTGATCTTTTAAATGGATTGTGATTGTAAATGAACTGTTTTTAAATTGTTGTACGGCGACCTTGAGTGTCTTGAAAGGCGCCTTATAAATAAAATGCATTATTATTATTATTATTATTATTATTATTATTATTATTATTATTATTATTATTATTATTATTATTATTATTATTATTATTATTATTATTATTATTATTATTATTATTATTATTATTATGTTGGCAGGTTCCTTTCACAATGTGGCTTACTTTGTAGTGCTGCTTGAAAACAATTGCATTTTCATAAATTAAGTTATTATCTGAGGACATTTAAACCCAGGTCTGAGAGGAGAAGGAGAAGAAGAAATAATAATGGACTTAGTACCACAGTATACTGCTGCTGGTTAGGAAAGACGGTCAGGAACTGAGAGGAAGGGAGGAGTGGAGGAGGATGGTGAGCAACTGTGGTGTACTGGACGGGCTGGAGGGACGGACAGATCGGCTGAGAGAAGAGAGAGAGAGAGAGAGATAGGGGGGGGGCAGAAGAGGAGACTGTAATAAGGAGAGTAGGTTCGATTGATTGAAGCGTCTCTATAACTGGGGCTGCATGTCGAAGTGGAGATAAATCAATATTTTTTTCCCACCAGACCAAGAAACCTTTCCTCACTACGTTCAGATCTTCCATGTTGGGGAATAGCTGTAAGGGAGGATAGAAGATCTGAACATAGACTTCAATGGACAAGGAAGTTAAATATGTCTTCCCTCCTGGTCTATTCCCACACTACTGCAGCACAGTTAGCTACTAGAAAACAGTGTTTATATAGCTGTTTTTATAAATAAAATAAGCAATATAAATAATAAGTGAATAAGTATCTGACCAGAAAGTAATATATTGAACAAAACAAGGTAGGTATATATTTAGGTAATATTGAGTTATTTAAAATAATATATTGAACTGTAGCCTAATGGTAGGCCTATGTTTCATAGCTAACAAGCATCGGCCATTTGTTCCTTAAATAACGTGCACTGGGACATATACTGCTCACGAGCACTTGCACGCAAGTCACGGCACTTTGCGAGCATCTAGCTGCTCGAGGCTGCATTTTTCGCTGAACATATAATATACCGTTAGAAAAAGCTATTTGTTGCCGTTCTAATGCCACCTCACTTGACCAAATCCGTGCCTCGGTTCTCGAGTTACATGTCGATATGTCAGGCGAGCGTCTTTTTACGCGCCGGCATCAGATGACCACCCCGGACTCCAGACACTCCAGAACTGATGGCAAAAATGATTGGTCAGCGTTGTAGCCAACGAGTCTAGGTTTCCAACAATACCCCACATAGGGGGCTTCGATTAAGGTAACTAGGTGAAAGTTGACAAGCGAAAACTGGAAGTGAATCAGACTTCAGAATGCACTGTGGTGGATGAGGAAATGGATTTTGGAACGCTGTTTTTCTTGGCGTCGGTTTTACTCGGACGTCTCTCAAAGACCCATTTCTGAATGGATTTTTATAGAATTTGGACCTGTACTATAAGACTTCAGGCTATGGAACCGCAGTGTTTTCCAGCCCATACCTCTATGCTGGAATATTGGAATATGGAATCTTGCAACCACTAAAGAAAATTGTGAACTCAAGTTCATACGTCTGTTACTCTATTTCATTAGCACTAAAAGTGATTTTCCTTTTTTGCATTAGTAACTTCAGAAAGTAATCTTTCAAAAGAGACCAGGCTCGTGCATATGCTATTAAGTATATAGTATAAAGCTAAGCTTTGCAAAAAAAGGTATGCAGTCCTCAAGTTCCTCAAGTTCAAGTAAAAAAATTGCCACTTTTCTGGGTGCCTGTTAAGAGTCTGTTAAGAAGTAAAATTTGGAAAGTTCTTTAAAATGGACACGGTTTGGTAGACCAGGAGGACTGAATGACATCAGACATGGAAAGACACATTTAATACCAGTCTCCGTGGGAGACAACGTCAAATAATTGGGAAAATGGGCAGACTTCAAGAAGAGAACGGACAGCTACACTGACAGGCTCACGTAGAAATGTATGATAGGCGTGAAGTGGCCAATCACAGAAAAAGGGTGGCAGGGAGGAAGGCAAACAAGTAAGAGATAATATGACGGTGAACACACTGACTTCTAACCTGAACTCAATCATTCTGTTGTGAGCAGGACATGTGACAATCAGACATAAAACTTTTTCCAGGTACCCAGGTGGGGTACCTCCCGGGCCTTTTCTGTGTGGAGTTTGCATGTTCTCCCCGTGCAAAGGGTTTCCCCCCCAAAAAAGAGATAAACCCATCTGGAACATTGGAAAAACATGCAGAACAGATCACTAACATGTCGCATCCCCACAAAGATGGACAGGAGCACTTGGATTGGTCCCAACTGCCCTTGGGGGGGAAGTATGACAGGATTGGTCAAGCATTTCATCGACAACCCAATGTATGTGTTTGTGTTCCTGTGTGACGTCCATCCATGTGTGTGTTGCTGCATGACAAGATGACATTATTTAATAAAGACTTCTTCTTCTTCAACCTGTTCTGTGTCTCCAGCACTCAGCCGCATCTAAGAAAACTCTACCAGATGACATCACCCAGAGGAGGGGTCTAGTGAACAACACAATCTTTTCCTCAACTATTTCTTCAACTTCCCTTGAGTCGGGCCTACTGTAGTCGAAAATAGTTGGGTGAATGGTGTCTGCAGTTCATTAGAGGTCTGCCAAGTTCTCGAGACGCGGAGCACGTTGGTGAGTTGTACAATATGTGTGATCATCGCATGTTCAGACATTCAGTTGATAATAGATAATAATAGAATAGAAAGAGTATATGAAAATAGATTCCTGGGAGTGATTTTAGACCATAAACTCTGCTGGAAACCCCATATAGAATATGTGAGGGCTAAGATGGCAAAGAGCATCTCAATTATTAATAAGGTGAGACATGTACTCAATCCCAACTCATTGCACACTCTGTACTGTGCAATGATCTTGCCTTACCTGCATTACTGCACAGAGATATGGGGTAACACATACAAAACAACCATAAATACATTGACTATCCTACAAAAAAGAGCAATAAGAGTAATAAACAATGCAGGGTATCGGGACCACACACACACACTGTTTCTACAATCACACATTTTGAAGTTCATTGATATGGTCAACTTTAAAACTCTGCAAGTTATGTACAAAGCAAGAAATAATCAATTACCGGTAAATGTAATAAGCAAATTTCTGGATAAAGAGGGGGGATACAACCTCAGAGGACCATTGCACATCAAAAAACCTGTGATGAAAACCAACGTGAAAATAATGTGTATCTCCTCTTACGGAGCCACCCTGTGGAATGGGCTACACTACAGGATGAACTAAAATATTGTGAAAACATAAATCAATTCAAATCTAGACTAAAAAAATCTATTTTTGATAGGTACAGAAGGGAAGAAGAGCTTTAATGTCATATTAAAAAATAAATAATAATAATAATAATAATAATAATAATAATAATAATAATAATAATAATAATAATAATAATAATAATAATAATAATAATAATAATAAATACGTATGATACTGTATTGTGCGCTATATCATATCACATTATATAATCATATTATAATTCATTTGTATATTATATTGAACTATATTTGCAGTATGTACTATTATATTATGGTACTATATTGTATTGTATATATCATGTACTATATATCTCACATCACATTATATATGTGCTGTATACACTAGTATGTACTATATACTATTATATATACTATTATATACTGCAGGTATACTATACTGTAATGTGTATTGTAATGTGTACTATATGTGTGCACTGAAATGTGTACTATATGTATCTACTATGTATGTATGTATGTATGTAAATAAAAAAATTAAATAAAATTAAACGTAAGTCTTCAGGGGTAGGGCCCGACAAGCCTAGTGCTTCTCCCTAGCCCTTTTCGGACAATTGGACAATGCTGCAATAGCAGCTGGTAAAAGTTTGGTGATTTATGGAATGACCGTTGTTATGTGTCCAAAGCCCGAAATAAAAAATAACTGAACTGAACTGAACTGAACATGTCCTCTACACACAACAAAACCACAGGATTAAGACTGGAAATCGTCACAAGAAGAAAAGGATGAAGAGATGTTCTTCTCCACTTCTTTTTTGAGAGGGACTTCGACACAAGTTATCACTAAGCTGAACGGCAGCGTAGCAAACTTAGCAGCCTGCGATGCATGTGGACAAGGCTCCCAAGGCTCCCAAGGCACCAGAAACACAACAATAGATAAAAAATCCACAATCCTGTCACTTGAGTATCAACCCCGCTCCATTTCCTGGTTCCTCCAGGCTTCTTCTCTCTGGCTGCTTGTTAGGAGACTGAAAGCACAACAGCCCAGCTTTATTGCCTACTCTAGACATAAATAATGTCTTCTGTACAAATGCCTCCCCAGTGGATAGCGAAGTGTTGTTTTCTGTAGGAGACATTTTCTACCAATCATTGTATTTGTGCCGTTAAACTGGACCTCCCCATAGATGCCTAGTGGCAGCCCAGCTGCTTAAAAACCCACACAATCTTCCGGATCTTGTTCCATGGAAGACAACCTGTCATCTTTTATTTACAGAGCTGTATAATGCAGAGCTTGCAACCATAATATTCAACCGAGAGAATGGCAAGAAATACTGTTTAAATAAGCTACCCAGTATTTACTTGCACCGATAACAAAGTATTTGCTACATATTCAATTAGGATTCCATTAATTACCTAAATGTTGAAAAGGAATATGAGTTATGTCAATCATTATTAACCCTTTCACTACCACACTACAGAAGGTTAACCTTTCACTACCACACTACAGTCGGTTTTTTGTGGCAGTGAAAGGGTTAACCTTCTGTATTGTCGCAGTGAAAGGGTTAACCCTTTGGTAGTGTAGTAGTGAAAGGGTTAAAGCAGGGGAGTGCTTACGTTTTCACAAGGATGTGATCTGGTTGACAGAATGACATTTTTTTTGTATCCACTTTTTCTCCTTATTTTTCCATTTTTCTCCTTATTTTTCTCCCATCCCAATTTCGTGTTTCCAATTCTCCCCTCCCCTGTCTTGAACGTTGCTCGACTATGCCTCCCACTGGTCGGTTGTAGGGAGGATAGAAGCCTTGCATCACGTGTCCCCTCCGAGGAGGCAGCCTGTCACATCTTTTCACCTGCCAGCGCGGACTCTCATTGGCGAGGTGTAACGCATGGGAGGCTCACACTACCCCCGCCACTTCCTGTCTCTGCTGTGCAGGCGTCCCCCAACCGACCTGTAGGAGTCGCTGTCCACAACGTCCAAACTACCACCCATCGACTTCCACCCGCTGGCTCTGCCAATTGAGCCAGTATACGGCCGGCCCAAGCCGGAGGCAATGCTGACACCCGGATTCGAGACCGGAGTCTCTTGCATTGGTGACGAGCGCAATCTCCGCTGCGCCACCCAGCCGCACAGAATGACATTTGAAAAAGAAAAAAAAAAGTCAGATGTCAGTCAAACAAGGAGCTAAGAAGGCCACACCCACCTGGGAGAGGAGGTGATTGGCTGGCTGTTGTTGGGCGGTGGCAGCAGCAGAGGCTGATTGGTGTGGGGTCTTCCCCTGCTGTGTGCCGACAGTGCTGGTGGTGCCGGGGGCAGGGCTGGAGGTGTTGTAAAGCACAGCACTGCCATCCGGACTAACAAAGGACTGACCTGGTAAAGTACAGCACAATACAACATGAAGATGTGACTGTAATGACACACGTCAACCACACATGTACACAAAGCAGGACATTAGCATGTCGAAGGGCAACATTGTACTATTGTACTTATTTTATGCCTATTCTTAAAGGAAAACTCCAACATTTTGGGAAATTAGCTTGTTTGTCATCTACCCTGGAGTTAGACAAGAAGATACATACCTTTTTCTTCTCTGTGCATGCATTAGGGAACTAGGCTAATGGAGGAACCTACTTCCAGTGACTGACGCTAAGCTAGGCTAACAGTGCGCATCTTCCTACTCCTACTGCATGCACAGAAAAGAAAAAAGGTATGTATCTTCTTGGCTAACTCCAGGGTAGATGGCAAATAAGCTAATTTCCCAAAATGTTGGAGTTTTCCTTTAAGTCTGCACGTTTACGTTGCACTACTTTTATTGTCTTGCATTGTTTTTTATTCTGTCAATTGTGTGCTGATTTTATGCCTATGTTAATTGTATACTAATTGCTGTGGGGCACTCTGGACTGCGGTCCATGTGTGAAAAGTGCTATATACCGGTAGATAGTTATTAATATTTATTATTATTATATTGTAAAAATGTATGCATTGAAATGTCTGTAAAGTCTCGACGACATTGAAAATGAGGGTGACCTCAATTGTCTTTTCGAGAATAAATAAAGGTTCTATATGATGGAGGGATTGAGGGAGTAGAAATCTACCCTCCACTTCGGAACTGAACAGCCCTTGGTTAGTCAACATGTTTACATCCGGGTATTTTATGGGAGCCTATCAAAGAGAATACATTTTGTCTGAAATTAATGCAGCCCATCGAGCGCCAACCAACCCACCAGGAAGTGGACTGAGCAAGAAGCTGCCGGTCGCCACCTTAGGGGTCTCCAGCGGGAGCAGATAGAAGCTAGTAGCAGATGGCGGTGGCCGCGCCGGCCTACTTTTGGCTGTGTCGGAACACCTGGGGACTCTGGTGTCGGCAGCAGGGTGGGACGCGACAGGACTTGGGACGCTGTTGGCCCTTGACGGGGCTGATGCCGGGAGGGGATGCTGGGGCCGAGAGAGGGAGCTGGAGGAGGAAGAGGCAACGCTACTAGAAGATCCAGAGCCTGAGGGGAGAGCAATGAGAAGAGTAGGTTATAGATGTGTAAGAAAATAAGTATTAGACTCAAGTATCATGAGTCTTTTATTTAGTATTTTTGCAATACTTTGATTCTAAACACTATCAATTAGTAGTTTGTTGTGTTGTTGTGTAACCCCTAACCGCTAGGTTGCAGTGTTTTAATCTTGTATCATCAGCGTTCAACCTTCAACGCAACAACGTAAACTGTGCAGCGGCCATAATCTTTGTTACAACAGTGTCACATTTTGACAATCAATGTGCATCACAGACACAGTGTTCATAGTATTGCAACACATTGACTCGTAAAAAAGGTTGACTAATTGTTTAGGGGAGGATGATGTACAAGAGGCTGCTAAATTATTGCTAGCAATGGAGAAATGGTAAATGGTGCATTTATATAGTGCTTTTATCCAAAGTGCTTTACAATTTGGTCCTCACATTTTACCCATTCACTCACACATTCACACACCGATGGCAGAGGCAGCCATGCAAGGTGCCAACCTGCTCATCGGGAGCAGTTAGGGGTTAAGTGTCTTGCTCAAGGAAACTTCGACACGCTGCCCGGGAGGAGCAGGAATCGAGCCAGGAACCTCTGGATTACCAGACACTACTCTACCTCCCGACACTGTCACCCCTAAGAAGTTTGCAAAGTGGCTCAATGATTCCTGTCCCTCCACCCCCATCACCTGCCTGTTCTGGACAGCAGTGCAGACTAACCCCTCCTAGGGGTGTGGACATTTTTCGATTCTAAGATGCATCGCGATGCGGACGTGGACGATTCTGTATCGATGCAGTGACAGAACATAATCGATTATTAAAATAAAAAAATAAATGTGTACTCTCTTGCTAGCTCTTTTACAATGTAGCGCTTTGGGATTTGCTCCACAACTATAAAGCGCCCTACAAATCAAATATATTATTATTGTATTAGTGCTCTGGTCATGCATCTACTCAACTCATAGAAAATACAGCATCAGGCTATTCTAAAAGTATTGATACTAATACTGATACTAATAAAAAGAGTATTGAACCGTTTTTAACAGCTGGGTATCGAGATACCTTTCTAGTATCTGTATCATGCAACACTAGTAAAGACATTTATTTTGACATTCTGATTTAAGAACTTTCTAAATAAAAGTAAATGTATCTGACTGCTTGTATTAATTGATGAAAAAGTAGCCATGTGCAGTAATATAGATTATACAATTGAGGATGTAATATATTATTGAGCTGCATCGAGATGCATCGAGATGCATGGTAGAATCTAATCGAACCGAATCGTGGACAGCTGAATCGTAATCTAATCTAATCGTGAGGCCAGTGAAGATTCACAGCTCTAACCCCTCCCTGCCATTACCTGGCTGCTCTGGACTGCGGTGCAGACTAACCCCATCACCTGCCTGCTCTGGACTAACCCCTCCACCCCGTCACCTGCCTGCTCTGGACTAACCCCTCCACCCCGTCACCTGCCTGCTCTGGACTAACCCCTCCACCCCGTCACCTGCCTGCTCTGGACAGCGGTGCGGTGCTCTTGTCCCCCCGGACCAGGCCGCTAGTGGTGCCGCCGTAGCTGCTGGCCTTGGCGATGGTGGCTGGCCGCGGGGCGGGGCGGTGGGAGCTGTCTGAGCTGTCCGTGCTGCTCCATGGACGCAGATCACCGTGCCGCCGCGGCGCCTCCGTCTCCGAGCTGCTCTGCCAGCTGTTGCCCGACCGCCCGGCACGCAGCCTAGATTACATTAGATGCAAATGTATTGTCATCATACAGCACAAGTACAGTACAACAAAACAAGTTGGCATCTAAGGTAACAGTAAAGTGCAGTAACAATAAACAAAAGAACTGGAATATATATAAATGAGTACTACTGAGTAATAATGATAATCAGATGTATGTATGTGACTCCTTTATAACAGTAAGTTTGGACACTACATTGCGTGAGTACTCATATTACAATGTTACATTTAGCAGGTCAGTCTGTTGTTGCCTATTGGGTTTTTCCATGTTATGCTTATTTGCAGCATATCTATTTATGCGAAATGTAATGTAAGTACCTTTGGTTTTTTTGACAATATTTAAAATGTTGGTTATTTATTTGATCTAATAGAACAAACATACCAGCCTCAAACCAAATGTGATGGCATTTCGCTGCTGGATGGTTTATTTCACACCGTAATATTAAAAGGGAAATTCCACCGCATTAAATATTAAACTCTTTTACATGTAAAATGTAAAAATGGAAACTCATTTACTCATTGAGGCATAACTGATGAATTCTCTCTATGTGGCAAAAGCGATCTCTGCTCAGACAAATCGGTAGTGGAAGGTTCTAATTTGGTAGAGCTATACGTCATAATGACACTCAATGCTCTACCCTCACTCAATTTGGTCATAATCACTCAATGAGCGGCTGAGTGGGTCACCCTTTTATATACGCCTCAGTGTAGTCCTTTTTAAAGCAAGACGCTGGAGCATGCTCCGTAGTTTAGAGCTCTATATATGTAAAGCAGGTTAACCATCTGTAGTGTGGTAGTGAAAGGGTTAACCTTCTGCATTGTCGCAGTGAAAGGGTTAACCCTTTGGTAGTGCGGCGGTGAAAGGGTTAAAGGGCTGGAAAGAAGAGTAGAATTACGAGCGATGGTCACCTGAAGATCTGCCGTCTCTGCTGGGTGCTCATGCGTGTCTCTTCATTTTGAAGCCTGGAGATGGAGGACATACAGTGATACATATAGTGTGGCTAAATGAAATGCTCAATGACTCAGGTACCACAACACACACGCTGGAAAACACTGGAGCTGTCACTTTTAGATTGCTGAACCTTCTCCATATACTCATTACCGATATATGTCTTCAAACAGACCTATGGAATGTCTTTATCATCTGTATCAAATCGTTATTTATGTCACAGAAGAGAATGGGAACGGCCATCATAACCCAAATTTGACTTTTGACTCTCCTGCAGAAATTGCGGTTGCTGCCAATGCAATGTCCACTTAGTGCTCAACACAACTGAGTGAGAATAAGGAATATAAAGGTCCCTTTAAGGAAAGAACCGATGTGGTTCTTGTATAGTATAGTTTAGATATAGTAAGTATAGCATAATGACAGAGTTAAAACTGCATATTGTATAGTAGTGTACATAGGACCCAGTGCCTTCTCAGGAATTTAGCATGTCTATTTTTTATCATGTACATCTTATGTCTTCTTATTACCTGTTTTTTTTGGTCTATTTTATTATTAGTATTATTGCACAATCGATGCGGGCATGACCACCCGCATTTCACTGTATGCCCTGGTATGTATGTGACAAATAAACCTCTTGAATCTTGAACGACATAATGAGTGGGTTGGTGGTGAAGGTGGTGTTGGCAGTGGAGCAGGATGTCTGTCTGAGCTGCTGTCTGAGCTGCTGTCTGGATATTCCTTATAGGCCTATTCCCAAAGGTATATGGTACCTAACAAAGTAGCCTACAGAATAGGATTGTTTGTACATTTATGGGTTGTACTCAGGGCTCAAAATTGCGACCGAAATTGTATCTGTGCCACCTCAAAATATAATTGGGAGCATTCGTGCGAGTGCAAATAATTGTTCTGGTCCCCTGGGACCCCTGTGTTCGGCGCTGCCCGTCTGCAGCATCCGAGGAAGATCTCCGTGCCAGGCCTGGAGTGGTGTTCCCACTCCAGACGTCAAGCCGGCGCGCATCGCTTCCTAGTTCCACGGGAGGATGCGTCTCTTCGCCCCGGTCCCCTGGGACCCCGGTGTTCTGCGCTGCCCGTCTGCAGCATCCGAGGGGGATCTCCGTGCCAGGCCTGGAGTGGTGTTCCCACTCCAGACGTCAAGCCTGCGCGCTCCCACTCCAGACGTCAAGCCGGCGCGCTCCCACTCCAGACGTCAAGCCGGCGCGCATCGCTTCCTAGTTCCACGGGAGGATGCGTCTCTTCGCCCCGGTCCCCTGGGACCCCGGTGTTCTGCGCTGCCCGTCTGCAGCTTCCGAGGAGGATCTCCGTGCCAGGCCTCCGCCGTCTGGCCCCTGTTCCCGTGCCAGGCCTCCGCCGTCGGAACCCTGCCATCCCTGTAAGCAGCTCTGGCCCTCGCCCTGTCCAAGGCCTTAACCCTGTTCTCTGTCCCTGTCTCCAGCCCGCCTCCCTGGGCCTCTGTCCCTGTCCCCCTCTCCAGTGCCCCTGGTCCTGGTCCTTGACATTCAGCCCTGGCCCTGTCCCTTAGCCTTAGTTCCTTAGCCTGTTCGCCTCTTAAAGGCACAGTGCCACATTTTCCATATTCTTTGACCCTTGTGTTTTTTGTGTTCTCCCTTAAAGGGACTGTGCCGCTTTTTGTTATTTAAGAAATAAATGCCCTGTTTTGGCTTACTCTCATACCTGTCTTGTGTTGTGCAATTGGGGTCGGTTACAAACCATAACAAAGTGAGATTGGTTTGAGGATGGTATGCTGTGGTCATCATTTGTTTCAGGTTCCAGGAATTACAGATTTCCTTGAAAACAGAGGAGACAAACTATGAACCTTGGGAGGAGAGGATGAATTTGGGGACCCCCCATCAAGTGATGATTTCCTGAGTGAGTACCTGTGATATGATCTGGACAGTGACTTTATTCAGTGGAAAAAGTTCCACCCACCTAGAAAAGTAATCCATGAATATAACAGGTACACATTCCTTTTCAAACTCCTAGGAAAACTCCATCAGATCCACCCATGACCATCTCCACAAGGCTGATTGACAATGGTTTGCTGAAGTTTGCCAGCCACTTTGCGGCTCTCAGATTTGTACTTCTGGCAAACCTGGCAGTTCTGTACAAACTCCTTGACCTGGATGTTCAGTATTGGCCAGTAAACCAGTAAAAGCCTATAGTCTCTTATAAGTTTTAAACATGCCAAGGTAACCAGCCAGCCTCAGTTATCCTCCAAGTAGATAGTAAACGTGGTGTTGTCATTCACTGTGACCTCTCCATGCGCTACTATTTCCTGATACAGTTCCTGGACTTCTGAGTCCTCCTGTTGGGCCTTCCATATAATCTCATCAGAGATGGGTAGTTCCTTCACAGGCTCTCCCATTGACAGTGCATCAGTCTCACCTGGTACCATAGACAGTGCATCAGCCTCACCTGGAACCCTAGAGACAGTGCATTAGGAACAGTGTTGTATTTCCCTTTCCTGTATTCCACAGTGAAGGTGAACTCCTGCAGAGCTCACTGGGTGAGGCGCGTACTTGGTTTCTGATATTTGAAGACCCACACCAGAGAGGAATGATCCGTCACCACAAGTGCCCAGAGTTTTGTTTAGGCTCTGGCTGGTATATGCTAGGACTTCTTCAGTTCAGAGCCCATTCTGTTGGATCAGTACTGCCCCAAGCCCAACATCACTGGAAAAAGGGCCTGGGTCTGGCCTCTCCCACTTTATTCTGGACTGCCTGGATGTCTTGGAAATCATCAAGATAGACATCATCAGGGGCATCTGGGTAGTGTAGAGGTAGCAGTACTTCCGGCTTGGTCAGAGGCTCCAATGAACACAATTGCCAGTGTTTGCAGAGGTATAGACTGGCACGGTGAGTATGGATGTTCTTATGGATTCATTGGATTACCTTTCCTTCTGTGACATCTGGTTACCAATGACAAACAGAGTGATCTATGCATGTAAGCAAAGTCTCTGATGCTTTCCTTCTCACCTTGTACCCGTGTCCGCACACGCTCCTCCAATTCATCGGAGTAATCCTTAGATTAAAATGCAGTGAATAACTCAAACTCAATGTGTCTGGAAGGTGGGTTCAACGCGAGGTAGTCGTGGCATTTTCCCGGATATACTGTAAGAGGGGGACCTCAGCGTCCTCCTCGATTCATATTGCGACACTCTTATTTTGAAAATCCCCTAATCTTCTTTTTAGTTACAATTCCATCACGTTATTAATCACTACAGCCTATATTATGCCTTTTTCATGTGTACATAGTCTAAATTCACATTACATAGGAAAGGGTTGCACATTACATGTAGCTTAGGAAAGGGTATTCACATTACATGTAGCTTAGGAAAGGGTTGCACATTACATGTATCTTAGGAAAGGGTATTCACATTACATGTAGCTTAGGAAAGGGTATTCACATTACATGTAGCTTAGGAAAGGGTATTCACATTACATGTAGCTTAGGAAAGGGTATTCACATTACATGTAGCTTAGGAAAGGGTATTCACATTACATGTAGCTTAGGAAAGGGTATTCACATTACATGTAGCTTAGGAAAGGGTATTCACATTACATGTAGCTTAGGAAAGGGTATTCACATTACATGTAGCTTAGGAAAGGGTATTCACATTACATGTAGCTTAGGAAAGGGTATTCACATTACATGGCCGCCCACTTCTGCCATTCTCTCCTCATTTCCAGTTGCATAGCTTCGTGATTAAGATGCTAGCTGGTGTGGATATTCTAAAACAAGCTCATAGGAGGTTGAAACACAAAATCGGCATACTGCCAACATCCTTGTTGCCTAGAAACACAAGGTGAATAGGCCACATGAATATGAAACCATTTAAATTGTGATATTGTTTTGATAAAGTGTGACAAAAATACAGTACAGTAGATCAGTGCAGTAAATCAGTACCATTGATCAGTACAGTAGATCAGTATAGTACAGTAAATCAGTACAGTTGATCAGTACAGTAAATCAGTACAGTAGATAAGTATAGTAAATCAGTACAGTATATCAGATGGCAAACATTACGACAACTTACCTTCCATCCAGATTGAAGTAATCACCCTGTGGGGGGAGGGGGACATTACATGGCAGTCAATTGGAGGTAAAATGCACAAGAAGAAGCTGCTATTGCATAGATGGGGGATTAAAATCATCTAGAATTACAGTGGAATGAAACTGGGGACGGTAGCAGCAATATGTGCTGCGTTTCAACATGAGCAACACATGGATGATTAAGTGACAGCCAGATCCCCCCTCACACACTCTCTCTCTCCCTGTGTGTGTGCGTGTGCATAATCTTCCTATTTGTGTGGGTGGCATTGGCATTATATTATAACACCATCGTACTCTCCTTCTTTCTCTCCTCTTTTCTCGACTCCTTTTTCTCCTATTTTCTCCTCTTTTCTCTCTTCCATCCATTTGCTCCGCTTGTCATCTTTCAGATGCATCCACATCTGTCAACAGCAACACACATGCACACGCACACACACCCACACACACACACACACACACACACACACACACACACACACACACGCACACACAGGCAGAATAAAGTGACAGAACAGGTCTACCGTCACGCATTGGCTGTCCTCGCTGGCGTCATCGCGCGTGAGGATGTAGCGTCTCTGGAAGTCGTCCTCCCGGTCGTCTTTGATGTGCTCTGAGAACGTCTGATCCGGTCTGTCGGCGAGCAACACTGTTATAACCAACAACCACCTCTTATACCACAGTAGACATTTCAAACGAATGAGTGCTGTTATGTTGCTATTTGTGTGTGGCTCCGGAGGTAGAGCGGTCATCTGGTAATCAGAAGGTTCCCGGTTCGATTCCGGCTCCTCCTGGCAGTGTGTCGAAGTGCCCTTGAGCAAAACACTTCTACTCCCCATAACTGCTCCTGATGAGCAGATTGGTGCCTTGGATGGTTGCCTCTGCTTTCAGTGTGTGCATGTGTGAGTGAATGGGTGAATGTGAGGCATACGTTGTAAAGCGCTTTGGATGAAAGTGCTATATAAATGCAGTCCGTTTACCATTTATATACAGTACATCTGAATAATCTTGACATAGTGGATGTAGGTGAGTACAGAGGTAGTAGTATGGTATAGTGTGGCATGGCATAGTATAGCTTAGTATAGCATAGTAGAGTATACTAGTATAGTATAGTGTAGTATAGTATAGTTTAGTATAGTGTAGTATAGTTTTGTATAGTATAGTGTAGTTTAGTATAGTGTAGTATAGTTTTGTATAGTATAGTATAGTTTTTTATAGTATAGTGTAGTATAGTATAGTGTAGTATAGTGTAGTATAGTATAGTTTTGTATAGTATAGTGTAGTATAGTATAGTGTAGTATAGTGTAGTATAGTATAGTTTTGTATAGTATAGTATAGTTTAGTATAGTGTAATAGTATAGTGTTGTATAGTATAGTATAGTTTAGTATAGTACAGTATAGTTTAGTATAGTACAGTATAGTTTAGTACAGTATGGTAGCGTTTAGTACAGTATAGTTTAGTATAGTACAGTATAGTTTAGTATATTACAGTATAGTTTAGTATAGTACAGTATAGTTTAGTATAGTACAGTATCGTTTAGTATATTACAGTATAGTTTAGTATAGTACAGTATAGTTTAGTATAGTACAGTATAGTTTAGTATATTACAGTATAGTTTAGTATAGTACAGTATAGTTTAGTATAGTACAGTATAGTTTAGTATATTACAGTATAGTTTAGTATAGTACAGTATAGTTTAGTATATTACAGTATAGTTTAGTATAGTACAGTATAGTTTAGTATATCACAGTATAGTTTAGTATAGTACAGTATAGTTTAGTATAGTACAGTATAGTTTAGTATATTACAGTATCGTTTAGTATATTACAGTATAGTTTAGTATAGTACAGTATAGTTTAGTATATTACAGTATAGTTTAGTATATTACAGTATAGTTTAGTATAGTACAGTATAGTTTAGTATAGTACAGTATAGTTTAGTACAGTATGGTAGAGTTTAGTACAGTATGGTAGAGTTTAGTATAGTACAGTATAGTTTAGTACAGTACAGTATAGTTTAGTATAGTACAGTATAGTTTAGTATAGTACAGCACATTACTGTACTGCTGTTGAACAGTGGAGGGAGGTGACGATGAAGGAGGAACAGCAGACTCACATTCTGGTGCTGGTGGTCTTGCTGATGATGACAGACTTGCCGCTGGGATCCACGTTGTGCTCCAGGCCAAAGTAGGCTGCCACTCTGTGTAACAGCATGCGGTGGTAGGAGGTCATGGGGGGGAACTTCCTCTTCTGGCTGCTACAGAGACCACAGACCATCAATCTCATACGATTTAGGATCAAATCTATACAAGGAATTACAATTGTTAAAGGTGAACTCCACTCTGGCTCTCTCTTGTATTGGCCAATAACATGTTTTCGGGGTATGGCCGATAACCGATATTTACCAATATCGATATGTGGTCTGTATACAAAAATATTCTTACAGTAATCAAATTTTGCACATATTGAAAGTGAAATCACTGTAACATGTAAAATAATCTTCAATTCTGTTTCTGCATCTATTTCAATGCGATATTGGCTCCCTCCTCCCTCTCAACACAAAACTACTGTTTGGGCTTGGGGGAGGAGGGGTGGGCCACACTGCTGTGAAGGAAGGGTGCACTGAATTTACAACACAAGACACAATGAGAGCAACACGGCATATGGCGCAATAATTGTTTTATCTTGATTATCTTGTTTTCATGATCGTGGGAAACACCAAAATTGGAATTGAAATTGAAATTGGAATTTGAATCGCCCAGCCCTAGCATATAATATTTATATATACATATACAAATATGAATGTGCACGTCAACATATTCGTTCCTTACTCGTTATTGCTGATGAAATCCAGGAGGTCCTGTTCCAACTTCAGCAGCATCATTCGATCCCTAAAAGGTAAGTGATGGTGTCGGTGGATTTGTGAAACATTTCACGACAGGAATCTAATATTACCTCAGGGAAAATAGTGCTACTTGCAGGGACACAGCTCACCCTCCCCAGACGAACAGAGGAGGCATGGCATGTGGTAGTCTACACCCTCCCCAGACCAACAGAGGAGGCATGTGGTAGTCTACACCCTCCCCAGACCAACAGAGGAGGCATGTGGTAGTCTACACCCTCCCCAGACCAACAGAGGAGGCATGTGGTAGTCTACACCCTCCCCACCCAGCCCTCTGGGGCTTCAGCCCCCTCCTGAAATGTCTCTGGTCCTACCTCTCCGACAGATCACACTTTGTTTCCATCAAAAACAACTCTTACTACAGTATATATCCTTGACCCTTAAACCTAGAAATCTCCAAAAGACCATATTCATCAAGATGTGCATCTAAAACCTACCTGGGATTGTTTTTCAGTGTGTTCACTAGGAACTCATGGAGATCTATGCCAGTAGAGTCAGTGTAGTCTTGACTAGATTCTGACAAAGAAAGAAAGAAAGAAAAAAAGAAAGAAAGAAAGAAAGAAAGAAAGAAAGAAAGAAAGAAAGAAAGAAAGAAAGAAAGAAAGAAAGAAAGAAAGAAAGAAAGAAAGAAAGAAAGAAAGAAAGAAAGAAAGAAAGGAAGAAAGAAAGAAAGAAAGAAAGAAAGAAAGAAAGAAAGAAAGAAAGGAAGAAAGAAAGAAGAAAAAAAGAAAGAAAGAAAGAAGGTAAAATGCAAAGCTTTTGTGGTCTTATTTGGAGTAACAACAAGAGGTCGTCATTATAGAACATCCTCGGAAACGACAAGCAGATGAAAAGAATGGATCCCACTCTGAGATCTGTTTCTAACCATATGAATACGGGATATAATCATGAATGTTCTGCAAGACCATGAAAATAAGCTGTTTGTTTGCCTAGTGTTAGTCCTCGTATCAAGAGCTCAGTCATATTCACCTGTTGTCTAGTGTTGTCTTTGTATCGAGTTCAGTCGATCAACCAGAGAATGAAAACATGTCTCCATTCCTATTTCTTATTTTTGGTGATGGGGCTACCAATTGTTTGCATGTTGATCACTGATTGAAGCATTAAGCTGCTCACCTCTCAACAGTGCTTAATAACTGATTGGAGCTTTAAGCTGCTCACCTCTCAACAGTGTTTAATAACTGATTGGAGCTTTAAGCTGCTCACCTCTCAACAGTGTTTAATAACTGATTGGAGCTTTAAGCTGCTCACCTCTCAACAGTATTTAATAACTGATTGGAGCTTTAAGCTGCTAACCTCTGGACAGTGTTTGATCACTGATTGGAGCTTTAAGCTGCTCACCTCTCGACAGTGTTCTCAGCATCTGCTCAGGTTTGTCCTCCTTATTGCACTCGTTCTCTTTTCTGCTGTCATCCTTCTTCTCAGTGAGCTCCTCCTTGTCACACGACAGGGCGACGCGGAGATGAACTTCATCCTGTGGACAGAAGGGGAATAACAACCGGACGGGTTGATTGAACCATCGAGGTTCTTATTGTCCTTTCATGCACAACACTTGAAGTTTAATCATAAAGTCCTTGTAGCAGAGAGTGCTCCTAGTCACTACTCAAATCACTGTTAAGATACCCTAGTCACTACTCAAATCACTGTTAGATACCCTAGTCACTACTCAAATCACTGTTAGATACCCTAGTCACTACTCAAATCACTGTTAGATACCCTAGCCACTACTCAAATCACTGTTAAGATACCCTAGTCACTACTCAAATCACTGTTAAGATACCCTAGTCACTACTCAAATCACTGTTAAGATACCCTAGTCACTACTCAAATCACTGTTAGATACCCTAGCCACTACTCAAATCACTGTTAGATACCCTAGTCACTACTCAAATCACTGCTAGAATACCCTAGTCACTACTCAAATCACTGTTAGATACCCTAGTCACTACTCAAATCACTGTTAGATACCCTAGTCACTACTCAAATCACTGTTAGAATACCCTAGTCACTACTCAAATCACTGTTAGATACCCTAGCCACTACTCACATCACTGTTAGAATACCCTAGTCACTACTCAATAATAATAATAATTTAAAAGAAGTGTCATGTGGATTCGCCTGTTCGAATCCAGCTCACAGCTCCGGGGTTGTCACCAGCTTGGCTGGCCGTTCACACTAATACAATTGGCAGTATTAGAGGGTGGGAGAAGCTGGTGGGGTGGGTCCGGGTCGTTGTAAACAGCGACTCCTACAGTTCGGTCGGGGCGCCTGCTAAGCGCGGATAGGATCTAAGTGGGATAGTGTGATCCTTCCACACGCTACGCCCTCTCAGTGAGAGTCCGCGCTGCCAGGTGAAAAGAAGCGGTTGATTGGCTAGACGTGTGTCGGAGGAAGCACGTGATAGCCTCCACTCTCCCAGACCGACTGTGGGGGGTAAGTGCGCAGCGACCAGGAAGGGGATCGGGAATTGGCATAACGACTAACATTGGGATGGGAGAAAATCGGAGGAAAAAGGAGGGGAAAAAAGATCAAAAAAATAAATAAAAAAGAAGTGTCATGGACCCCGGACGTACAATAGCTCTAATGGACAACAACAGAGATGGGTGGTTATTTACGTTAGATAGGGTTTATTCTGTGACAGTTCTAGATTCTGTCACCAGGCCAAGTTCTTTTTTTAACATCTTGCAGTAAGGGTTCAGTTGGGGCCTCAGTGGTTGTGATAGAAGTCTACAGACCCCCATCTGCTGAGCTAGGTTCTATTCCAATCCAATCCAATCCAACTTTATTTATAACGCGCTTTAACAGCCACAGGGGCACACAGTGCTGTACAGAGGCAGCATATTAAAAAACTATAAGCAACACAAAAAAATTGATAAAAGAACAAGAGTACTAAAAAAGGAAAAAAGAGATAAACATAGGCAATAAAAAAAAAAATGCAATAGCAGATCTACTTGCTCAGTATTCTGATGTTGAGCTGGTTGTTGTGGGTGACTTTAACCTGAACTGGCTGAATGATTCATCCGACTAAGGAGACTAGTGGTAAATCTATCCCAGATGATAACAGAACCCACTAGACCTAATTTGAAAGACTGTTCAATGTCTACTCTAATTGATCTCATATTTTCCAATAGGGTTGATCAAATGAATGCTTGTTGTGTCTTCAAGTTTGGAATTAGTGATCACTGTCCTATTGCTTGTATCAGAAGAAGAAAATATCTCACACAGTCACAAAGAGAAATCCTAGACATCTTTGTGACCAAGCCTTTTTAACTGTGTTTTTCCATAGCGACACAGTACAAATGATCTCATCTCATCATCTCTTTCCTCTGTAAATATTTCCAGGAGTAATTAACAGGTCCAACCTGGGCAACTATTTGGTAGGGCCCAGTCATTTTGGTACAAGTCTGGCAGCAAAATATTTTTCTTCTTTGTAGAGGGATGAGAGTGAAGCCATACTCTGCCCTTTCTTGCAGCTGCAAGGTTTTATCCTGCCTTTTTTTAGACTCTCTTGTACAAATGATTTGAGTTCACTGAGCTCAGCAACCTTGGAATATGCTGTTGTATCAGAACGTTGAGGGGCCCTCAGGGAGGTCTGACCAGGTTCAGTTCTGCCAGAATGACTCCAATAGACTTATGGACCAACGAGTTGAGAGCGAAACAAAACTCTGGTAGATGTTTGTCCCCGTGTTTATGATTTTCCCCAACATGAAGCAATCAAGCTGTTTATTTTGTAAGTGTGTGAGGATTCGCCTGTTCCCTGGACCTTTATTCCCTGTCTCCTCACCTCACCAGCCCCCACCTTTGGACTTTCCCTGTCTACTCTCCTTCACCAGCCCCCACCCTTGCAATGATTTACTCTCCTCTACTCTTCACCAGCCCCCACCCTTGGACTACCTTTCGCAGCTGTCATAGATTATGATTAGCGCCCCAGATGGCTTTAAATACCTGGACCTCCCCTCCAGTCCGGGTCGGGTCGTTCTTGTTACTACAATCTACTGCCGCGTCTCCGGCGTGAGACGTCGTGCCACCCCAGTACATCACCACCTGTCGCCGTTTGCCTGGAGTGGGACGCCGTCTACGCTCTCTAATTCTCTACGGGAGGTTTCCCAGTGTTCCCACTCCAGACGTCAAGCCGGCGCGCATCGCTTCCTATTTCCACGGGAGGATGCGTCTCTTCGCCCCGGTCCCCTGGGACCCCTGTGTTCGGCGCTGCCCGTCTGCAGCATCCGAGGAAGATCTCCGTGCCAGGCCTGGAGTGGTGTTCCCACTCCAGACGTCAAGCCGGCGCGCATCGCTTCCTAGTTCCACGGGAGGATGCGTCTCTTCGCCCCGGTCCCCTGGGACCCCGGTGTTCTGCGCTGCCCGTCTGCAGCATCCGAGGGGGATCTCCGTGCCAGGCCTGGAGTGGTGTTCCCACTCCAGACGTCAAGCCTGCGCGCTCCCACTCCAGACGTCAAGCCGGCGCGCTCCCACTCCAGACGTCAAGCCGGCGCGCATCGCTTCCTAGTTCCACGGGAGGATGCGTCTCTTCGCCCCGGTCCCCTGGGACCCCGGTGTTCTGCGCTGCCCGTCTGCAGCTTCCGAGGAGGATCTCCGTGCCAGGCCTCCGCCGTCTGGCCCCTGTTCCCGTGCCAGGCCTCCGCCGTCGGAACCCTGCCATCCCTGTAAGCAGCTCTGGCCCTCGCCCTGTCCAAGGCCTTAACCCTGTTCTCTGTCCCTGTCTCCAGCCCGCCTCCCTGGGCCTCTGTCCCTGTCCCCCTCTCCAGTGCCCCTGGTCCTGGTCCTTGACATTCAGCCCTGGCCCTGTCCCTTAGCCTTAGTTCCTTAGCCTGTTCGCCTCTTAAAGGCACAGTGCCACATTTTCCATATTCTTTGACCCTTGTGTTTTTTGTGTTCTCCCTTAAAGGGACTGTGCCGCTTTTTGTTATTTAAGAAATAAATGCCCTGTTTTGGCTTACTCTCATACCTGTCTTGTGTTGTGCAATTGGGGTCGGTTACAAACCATAACAAAGTGAGATTGGTTTGAGGATGGTATGCTGTGGTCATCATTTGTTTCAGGTTCCAGGAATTACAGATTTCCTTGAAAACAGAGGAGACAAACTATGAACCTTGGGAGGAGAGGATGAATTTGGGGACCCCCCATCAAGTGATGATTTCCTGAGTGAGTACCTGTGATATGATCTGGACAGTGACTTTATTCAGTGGAAAAAGTTCCACCCACCTAGAAAAGTAATCCATGAATATAACAGGTACACATTCCTTTTCAAACTCCTAGGAAAACTCCATCAGATCCACCCATGACCATCTCCACAAGGCTGATTGACAATGGTTTGCTGAAGTTTGCCAGCCACTTTGCGGCTCTCAGATTTGTACTTCTGGCAAACCTGGCAGTTCTGTACAAACTCCTTGACCTGGATGTTCAGTATTGGCCAGTAAACCAGTAAAAGCCTATAGTCTCTTATAAGTTTTAAACATGCCAAGGTAACCAGCCAGCCTCAGTTATCCTCCAAGTAGATAGTAAACGTGGTGTTGTCATTCACTGTGACCTCTCCATGCGCTACTATTTCCTGATACAGTTCCTGGACTTCTGAGTCCTCCTGTTGGGCCTTCCATATAATCTCATCAGAGATGGGTAGTTCCTTCACAGGCTCTCCCATTGACAGTGCATCAGTCTCACCTGGTACCATAGACAGTGCATCAGCCTCACCTGGAACCCTAGAGACAGTGCATTAGGAACAGTGTTGTATTTCCCTTTCCTGTATTCCACAGTGAAGGTGAACTCCTGCAGAGCTCACT
Organism: Notolepis coatsorum; assembly: GCF_963971535.1. NCBI lineage: Eukaryota > Metazoa > Chordata > Actinopteri > Aulopiformes > Paralepididae > Notolepis > Notolepis coatsorum. The sequence goes on along the minus strand of NC_140165.1, from coordinate 32,460,925 downwards.
GGGTGAGGCGCGTACTTGGTTTCTGATATTTGAAGACCCACACCAGAGAGGAATGATCCGTCACCACAAGTGCCCAGAGTTTTGTTTAGGCTCTGGCTGGTATATGCTAGGACTTCTTCAGTTCAGAGCCCATTCTGTTGGATCAGTACTGCCCCAAGCCCAACATCACTGGAAAAAGGGCCTGGGTCTGGCCTCTCCCACTTTATTCTGGACTGCCTGGATGTCTTGGAAATCATCAAGATAGACATCATCAGGGGCATCTGGGTAGTGTAGAGGTAGCAGTACTTCCGGCTTGGTCAGAGGCTCCAATGAACACAATTGCCAGTGTTTGCAGAGGTATAGACTGGCACGGTGAGTATGGATGTTCTTATGGATTCATTGGATTACCTTTCCTTCTGTGACATCTGGTTACCAATGACAAACAGAGTGATCTATGCATGTAAGCAAAGTCTCTGATGCTTTCCTTCTCACCTTGTACCCGTGTCCGCACACGCTCCTCCAATTCATCGGAGTAATCCTTAGATTAAAATGCAGTGAATAACTCAAACTCAATGTGTCTGGAAGGTGGGTTCAACGCGAGGTAGTCGTGGCATTTTCCCGGATATACTGTAAGAGGGGGACCTCAGCGTCCTCCATTCTGCCAAATGAGGGGAACTGCACATTAATAGGCTTTTCCCCCATGGGAGAAATAACATCATGGATGTCCTTCAGCACCGCTGGGTTTACAATCTAAAGGTAAATTCTGGTCGAATTATGCATTTAGGCTTTAAGATCTAGCAGTACTGGGGAGGGCAGTAAAATAAATAAATTACAACAAATTTGCTCCCAGCCTACCTAGACAGGACAGAGGCTGGGACTCGTCTCTGACACTGTCCACGTGCTCCCAGCCTACGTAGACGGCGCTAGCTAGGGAAATATCAGAGCTATTCAATTAGAGTGCTCGGCAGCCCTCTGTGGCCATTGGGGAGGAAATTGTAATTTCCTCCACATGATTGATGGCAGTAATAAGGGACGTGTGAGAGTGCAGACGAGGCCAGACTGTGGGAGTAATACAACCCCCCCCCCGTTGTGTGTGTGTGTGTGTGTGTGTGATTTCTGTATTTGTGTTTGTATTTGTGTACTTGCTTAATATGTACGTGTGGTCTGTGCTTGTTTATGTATGTGTGGTCTGTGTGTGGTGTGTGTGTGTGTGTGTGTGTGTGTGTGTGTGTGTGTGTGTGTGTGTGTGTGTGTGTGTGTGTGTGTGCGTGATGTGTGTGTGTGTGTGTGTGTGTGTGTGTGTGTGTGTTGTGTTCTTGCTTGTGTGTGTGGTCTGCGCATGATGTGTGTGTGTCCGTGTATCCCCTCCAGTCCCGTCCTCGGACACGCACTCGGGACAATGTGCGGAGAATCGGGTGCAGGCATCGCCCAGAAGTTGCCTTTTCGTACATGTAGCACACAGCATACAGTTCCCCGGGGGCCAGACGTATTGGGACGTATGCTTGGTTTAGGTGAGGGGCGGTGAGACAAGCAAACAGCGGTTCATATCTCACTCTCATCCTCAGACAGCGGAGCCAACTGGCCAGCAAATCATCTTGACTTGATATTTTCAAAAATGTCCAGTTCCGCGGCTGGGTGGCGCAGCGGACATTGCGCTCGTCACCAACGCAAGAGACACCGGGTTCGAATCCGGCTGTCGGCATTGCCTCCGGCTTGGACCGGCCATCATACTAACTCAATTGGCAGAGTTAGCGGGTGGGAAGTCGAAGGGTGGTAGTCTGGTCGTTGTGAACAGCGACTACTGCAGGTCGGTCGGGGCGCCTGCACAGCAAAGTCAGGAAAATGGCGGGGGCAGTGTAAGCCTCCTACACGTTACTCCTCGCCAAATGAGAGTCCGCGCTGGCAGGTGAAAAGATGTGACAGGCTGCCTCCACATGTATCGGGGGGGACATGTGATGCAAGGCTTCTATCCTCCCTACAACCGGCCAGTGGGGGGCATATGCGAGCAACAATCAGGACAGGGGAGGGAGAATTGGCACGAGAGGTAAATTGGGATGGGGAGAAAAATCACAGAAAAAGGAGGAGAAAAAGTAGATCAAAAAAATAAAATGCCCAGTTCCAAAGCATCGTTGAGCAAAAGCTGACCTATAGTTAACAAACGATCACCACTTAATAATAGTTTCATACAGGCCAAAACACTGTGTGAGAGGCACACATTTAATAAAAATGTAAGACTTTGCTGCAGTCTCATCAATACGCCCAGTCGGACCTGGGGGGCGGGTTGTGATTACACAGACTGAGGACTAGGGAGCTGTAAACTCCACATGGAATCATTTGCATGTTTGTGTTCAGACATACAGCCCCTCCAATTAGTGCGGTTAAGACCAGGAGGCCGGTGCATGTAGTATGTCACCTATCTATGTACCAGAGGGGCTGAGTGGACTGGCCTCACTCTGTCTCTCCCTCAAAAGGCCTGCCAGCCACGCTGTGCCACGTTCTCACTGCGCTAGAGGACATACAGGACATACTCAACTACTCTAGACGAGGACATAATAGAGGACATACTCAACTACTCTAGACGAGGACATAATAGAGGACATACTCAACTACTCTAGACGAGGACATAATAGAGGACATACTCATCTACTCTAGACGAGGACATAATACAGGACATACTCAACTACTCTAGTCTAGAGGACATACTTCACTGACTAGAGGACATAAAGATGACACACTTCACTGTGCTAGAGGACATAAAGATGACATACTTCACTGTGCTAGAGGACATAAAGATGACATACTTCACTGTGCTAGAGGACATAAAGATGACACACTTCACTGTGCTAGAGGACATAAAGATGACATACTTCACTGACTAGAGGACATAAAGATGACATACTTCACTGCACTAGAGGACATAAAGATGACATACTTCACTGTGCTAGAGGACATAAAGATGACATACTTCACTGTGCTAGAGGACATAAAGATGACATACTTCACTGTGCTAGAGGACATAAAGATGACATACTTCACTGTGCTAGAGGACATAAAGATGACATACTTCACTGTGCTAGAGGACATAAAGATGACATACTTCACTGTGCTAGAGGACATAAAGATGACATACTTCACTGTGCTAGAGGACATAAAGATGACATACTTCACTGCACTAGAGGACATAAAGATGACATGCTTCACTACTCTTCTAGAGGACACATAGAGGACGCACTCTACTGGGCTAGAGGACATAGAGGACACACTCCACTGCGCTAGAGGACATATAGAAGACATACTCAACTACTCTAGAGGACATGCTCCACTGCACTGGAGGACATAGAGGACATAATGTAATTATATCTAGAATAACCTAAATCAACATGGTTCATTCTCGTGGGGTGATGAATATAGCCAATTTCATATACTGTAAATCCAGCTGTTACATGCTGATTTACCGCAAACAGAAAACAAGATTTCCCCAGGCTCACCAGCTTGGCAGAGGTAATAAAGGTATGTTTAATACATCAAAACATACATTGCTACATCTGCCCACATTTTTGCAACAGCGTGCCAGACAATCATAGCTGACAGTATTGTGATCAAGTCCTTGAAAATGTGCCAATCCTCTGTTCCCATGTTATCAAAACGTTAGTTAGAAACCATGTTCAATAAATATGTTCAATAAAGCAGAGACCAATGCCCCTCACTACATTTGAATGGGATAATCTCCATGAGAATGCTCAATATGCCTCCAGTCCTTGAGAGTGGTCCCTCTGCTGTCACTATGAAAGTTCCATTGTGCCATCCAGGTGCTATTTCAGGGACTTTTCAGGGGCCATTTCAGTGAGTCCACAGAAAAATAGGACCTGAAAAAGTCACTGAAATGACATAAATCTGTACATGGATTTATTAGCTTCCACCACCAGCACACCTGTCTCAGCTAAATCAATACCTCACTCAGTTGAACCAGAATTCAACAGATACAGATTCTGACACAAGATTCTTGTTTCTTTTTATTGCATTAATGTCGATCTATATTTATTGATGTCACATAGTGTTTTTCTGAGCAAATAAACACTGACTGCCCAGATACACTGTAGCGTTAAACCATTTTCTCAGGTGGCCTAAGACGTTTGCACAGTGCTGTGTTGAATTGTTCGCCTGCTCATTGATGTGCGTTCAAACCAAACTAAAGAAACAACACCGCCAAGATGTTTGTATCAATCATGTGCTTAAACAGTTAAAAACATGATTTATGAATCATTTTGATAGACAAACGGATGGGAGTCAGTAGAGCTCTCACATGAGCAGTTCTTCACTCTCCAAACCCAGACTCATTTTGGATTTAAAGGTGCTATAGATAACATTCAACCACTAGATGTCGCACTAGAGCACCAGCAAGTCATTTATCCAATCAGGATTAGATTAGATTAAATTAGATTCAAATTTATTGTCATTATACAGCACAAGTACAGTACAACGAAAATAGGTTTGGCATCCAACCAGAGTGCAAATGTCACAGTAAAGTGCAATAGTGATGTACAATGTACAGGTGATTAAACTGGGTATAAATATATAAATTAGTACTACTGGGTGCAGTGCTAATCAAATATATGTACAGTGATACAGATATAAAGACACTATGGTCGTAGTCATACTGGCCAGCAGCGTAACTAGTAAGAGTAGGTAGGTAATGGATATGTACAGATATGTAAAAGGAGTGTGCAGGTATGTATAGATATATATATATATATATATATATGGTAAGAATAAAAAAATATATACGGTATATACAGCATTATTGTACATACACATACAGAGTTATATGGGTTATATGCAGGTGAATAAATAGTAATATAGGAAGATTATATGCAGGTATATTCAGATTTTTATGGATATGTATATATATGAGTATGAGGTGCATTCCATGCAGGGAAGTGGGAAGTAGGGAGGGGATACATGCCTGCAACATGTAACCAACAACATACATTTTTCAAAAGAAAATCGAATGATGAATCAATCCTTTTTGGGGGGGGGGAGCAATACTTTTATTCCACACCTTTCTAAAAGCTTTGTGGATGTATTATTATTATATATTATTATATATATATAATATATATAATATATTATAATATATATAATAATGTAATGCACTTTTCCGAATTGTTGTGGGAGTTGTAGTATTATGTAGTATCACTTGGATTGACTTAATTATTGCCGATGCCTTTTGTAGACTACAATGGTTTTTTTTCATAGAAAAAAAGTCACCGGCCACTGTGGCCGGTAGAATGACAGAGTTACCGGCCACAGCAGAATTCTACCAGCATTTGGCCGGTGGTCAGGTGTTAATGTCAAGCCCTATAACTATATTCTATATTATAGCTGTGGATACAATACTATGGCCCATTTGACATCGACTATCTATCGTTCAATATGTGTTAATTTAAAGAAATAATTTTTTCATCCATACATTTCCGTTTTATACCGTGGTGAATATGTTTTAGAATAATCCTGTCTAATCCCAGAAAACGACGCTATGCAGCAATACAGTACGTGCAATTCACTAAAAACTTTGCCATTTCTCGCCTGTACACGCTACTATTTTGAAATCACATCTATATTATCGGTATTATGTTTCATCATGAATGCATGAAAGGGTGGGGGGGGCTTGTTTTTTGATGCTTTGATCGTCACTAACGGCACACGTTGTGGAGTAAAATACACACATATATTGTGATAGAAGTGAAATCATGGTTGGATCACAGCAGGATTGATACCATATAGGCCTTACCTTCACTAGGATGTAGCCCAAAAAGAATATTCCAATTATCTGATCGCGAGTCCTAGTATTGGTGTCGATCGTGTCGCCAACATAATCCACCACACATCATGCACCGGGAGCAATTCACGCTTCTCAATTTGACCGTTATGAGCGCCCCCCTTGCCCGACCAATAGAAATCCGACCGGAGACTTCTAATCGACCCACAGGCAAAGATATAATGTTTCAAAGGGTGCTCAATACTGCCACCTGGGTGGATGCGGCCGGTATTGCACTTTTGCATTCTCAGGACGATTCCCCATGTTAACCCAGATGTCCGTGTGCCTGTAATGAATGGAAATATCGAATAAAAGAAATAAACATGAAAACCCGACTATACTCCAAGGTGCTCGCCACTAACGCAGGAGATGCTGGTATCGAGCCCAGCTCTCGGCGTTGCTACCGGCTTGGCCGGCCGTCATACTAACACAATTGGCAGTGTTAGAGGGTGGGAAAGCCGGTGGGTGGGGATTGGACGTTGTGGACAGCGACTCCTACAGGTCGGTTGGGTGACGCCGGTGCGGCAGAAACAGGAAGTATCGGGGGCAGCGTGAGCCTCCCACGCGTTACTCCTCGCCACTGAGAGTTCGAGCTGCTGCGGTGAAAAGATGCGACAGGCTGCCTCCTCGTGTACCGGAGGGGACACGTGATGCAAGGCTTCTATCCTCACTACAGCCAACCAGTGGGAGGCATAGTCTAGCAACGTTCAAGACAGGGGAGGGAAGAATTGTAAATACGAAATTGGGATGGGAAAAAAAAATTATTGAAAAATGGGGAGAAAAAGTGGATACAAAAAAACCGACTATACCCGGGTTTGGCGCCCAAGTGTTGGTGAGTTAACCCGACTATCATCGGGTCTGGCGTCCAAAGTGTTACGATGGAACACAGATGAAGAAAGCTGATGGGAAGGGCTTTACCTGAGGTGCTGCTGCTGGCTCAGACTCTTCACACACAGCCAGGCTCCGCACCAGCTTTATCTAGCAGGTAAACATAAACACATCTGGTCAGCAGGTAAACATAAACACATCTGGTCAGCAGGTAAACATAAACACATCTGAGGTAAACATAAACACATCTGGTCATCAGGTAAACATAAACACATCTGGTCAGCAGGTAAACATAAACACATCTGGTCATCAGGTAAACATAAACACATCTGGTCAGTAGGTAAACATAAACACATCTGAGGTAAACATAAACACATCTGGTCATCAGGTAAACATAAACACATCTGGTCAGCAGGTAAACATAAACACATCTGAGGTAAACATAAACACATCTGGTCAGCAGGTAAACATAAACACATCTGGTCAGCAAGATGATTTGATTTAACCCAGATCACTGTTACATACCTGAAACTGTGACATGCATGCAAAATAAATAGCAGTTCCATAAAAACAAATGGAATAGACTCTAAAACAAGTCTCTACGTACCTTCAAGTGTCTCCCTGGGTGTCCAAGGGAAGGGGAGGCCTGCAACAAAAGTCAAACAAACCTCATGAGGACAGAGGGAAAAAAAGAAAACAGATTGTAAATTCTGGAGTATGGAGCCCATGAGTGTTGTTAGCATTTTTAAAGGTGCTATAGATAACATTGAGCCACTAGATGTCCCACTAGAGCACCAGCATGTCAGCATGTCTCAACAGCACATTTATCCAATCAGGTGCAGTCCACGTGGGGACATGGGAAATAGGGAGGGGATACATTATTATTATTATTATTATTATTATTATTATTATTATTATTATTATTATTATTATTATTATTATTATTATTATTATTATTATTATTATTATTAAGGCCGGGCCGTTGTTACCGGGCTAAGTACATTTTATCGCGCGATAAAAAAATTACCCCCGTTAATCTATTCTCAAAGTTGGACCTAACGTGTTGTTGTGATGGCGTATTAAAAATGCGGCTACAGTCACATAACGCTCCAGCTGCAGGGAGGGGCTGAGCAGTACCCACACTTTAGTTTAAGAAGCAGCTCTTTAGATAGTTTCCGGTTTACGCTCAGATCGGATGGCGGCGTAGCTTTTCCGAGCTCTTTGACCACTTCACTTTTATATTGATTACGACGTTAATTTTACGACATACTTTCACATGAATATCGAACAAGATGGGGACATTAAATGAGGTGGACGTTGAATGTATCAGGTCTTTGTTTCATGCTGAGCTCGATGCTAGCATGCTCCAGCTAACCAACAGATTGGACTCGCTTCAGGAGGATGTAGCTAGTGCGACCACGCGGCTCTCTAGAGTGGAAGAAGGGATGGCAGAGGTTGCGGTCGTAGCTGAAACCAACTCCACCGAGATCTCGGCGATTGAAGATAAACTCCTTTTTTTACGAAAATAAGATCGCTGACCTAGAGGACCAGAATAGAAGGTGCAACATTAGAATTTACGGCTTGCCCGAGAACATTGAAGACAATGCGCCGATTCATTATCTCGAAAAGATGATTCCACAATGGTTTCCGACCATCCCTGAACCGGAGATTGAGCAGGCGCATAGAATATTCAGGAACGGCCCCCCGGAGAAGGGCGAACGTCCACACGCTTTTCTTTTTTGCTGCCTGCGGTTCCCTACACGTCAGGCTATTCTACAAGAGGCCAGGAAACACCCTCCAAAAGTGGGTAATTATACCCTCAGATTCGCCACGGATTTCAGCGACCATAACACCAGACGTCGCAGGGCCTTCTCTGTCCAATACGCTGGCGATGTGGGGGGTGGTGTCACCAGTGACCGTCTGGTGGGGTCTCAATGCTACGGCATCGTTGGCCTCACCAGGCCCCCTTTTTTTCAGGGGGTCCTGGCCCTCAGGCTGTTCCTGGGGATGGGTCCTCCTTCGCGTTCCGCTGCTACGGCCTTGCCACAGGGTTGGGTTCTTCACCTTTGACCCTGTGATGTTGGGGGCTGTAACAGTTTTAAAAGAAAATTCGTTCGTTCCCTAGTGGCATGTGGGATGCGCGCCTGAGTGGTCGCAGGTCCTTCTGTGTGAAGGTAAGTCCCACGATCTGCTCACCCTGTGCGTTGAGTTCAAGTTCAAGTTCAAGTTTCTTTATTAATAATAATAATAATAATACTTCGTTTTATATAGCGCCTTTCAGAGGACCTAAGGTCGCTTTACATAAGGGGGGGGGGGGGGAGGTAACAAATTAACAAACATAGTGGACAGACACAACATATACATATAAAGTTATTAGTTGTCATACAGAAGTACAGAATACTTTTATACAAAATGCTTCTTTCTGTTACGCTCCAGAGACTGTGCTAGACAAAAATAGATAAGTATAAGATAAGTATAGCAAGTATAAAATAGAAGTCAAGTACGTAGACACAAATGTTCAGTATGTACATATATACAATGTTCAATGCAGAGTAGAAGTAACTGAGTTACCATACAATATACTATACAATATAATAATATACAATATACTATACAGTGCAAAGCAGAAATGGGATGAGGTACAATTTAGGTACAATTTACAGTAAGGTGTAATGAGGTATGGGTTGTAGTGCAAATTCTTTACCAATAAATATAAAGTGTGTTTAGGTGTTCTAAAGTGGGTAAAGTGGGTGCTGCAGTGAGTTGTTTGTTTAAAGTGAGTGTGTGCGTGTGGATGTGTGTGCTGTGAGTGCATTTGATGGTTGTTACATAGTGTTATTGTTCGTTGAGCATCCTGATGGCCTGGGGATAGAAGCTTCTTCTGAGGGTGCGGTTACACCTTTCGTTTAATTTTCGTATCATTGTCATATGCGTTTCGCCGCGACGTCGTGCGCCTCGAGTCACACTTTCGTTTTTTTTCGTTTTTGTCACCCGAGCACACTGATGTAGTACACTGCCAAAGCAGTAGGTGGCAGTAGGTGGCAAACATGAAGGCAATTTCAACCAATCAGAACTTGAATATACCTGCAAAGCAAATGTCAACAAGGCGGCCACCATCTTTTGCCTAGTTACCCAATGCAGCAATTCTTTTTCAGCAAAGCCTAATAAAAGTGCAATAAACAAAACGGATACATTCACTGTGTGTTCTGCCTGTCATTTGTTGATGAAACAAAACTAACATCAACACAAGTGACCACCAAGAGCGGATAGTTTAGTCTAAAAAAAGATCGGTAGCATTGTTAGCTGCATGCTAACGTCAATGGAGTATGCCATTATAACAATATAGCATTGTGGCTAGAAGCTAACGTTAGCTCACGCTACTTAGCCAGCACCAAACTGATGATATCGCGAGCTATCAGTAGTTAGATAACATTAGAGACAACGCTGTGTGTATTAAACAAAGGTGAATAGATGACTGGGCCATTTTGTTTAATGCTTGTTAAGTTGAAAGAGGAGCTCTGAGCTAACAGGGTCTGAATCCTGATAGCTCACGTTAGCCAGCTGCTCATGCAATCGGTAATGCTAGCAGAATGAATGGATGTAAACTTTATTTAACATATTGCATATGGGTACAATACAATACGGCTCAATACAAACAATTGTTAAGGGAATGCAGACTGTTGTAGCTTGGACTGGGGTCCTTATAACAATAACTTGACAACACATGGTAGCTGAAGCTATTTGGGACACGGAGCTATGTCCCAAACACACACACTGTTGTCACCGGAAGGGCACGCAGATGGTATCTACTGCGCATGGGCGTTTTCGCAACAACGGCTCCGTGCAGACTACACGCTGTTGACGGCGCGTATTTTAGCGTTTCTCCAAAACGCAAACACAATTTAGCGTTTCAGCCGTATCCACAAAAAAACGCCAAAAAACGCATTTCTGTGTAATAGGGACATGAAACATATTCAAAAACGTATAAAAAAAACGCCACAAATACACTAGTCTAACCATGGCCTGAGTCTCTCTGTGCTTGTCATGAGACTCCGGTATCGCTTGCCTGACCGCAGCAGTTCAAAGAGTGGGTGGCTGGAGTCTTTGATAATTCTCTTAGCCTTACCCATGCACCGCTTGTTGTAAATGTCCTGGAGAGTGGGAAGCCCCCCTCCAATTGTGCGTTCGGCTGAACGGGCCACTGTCTGTAGTCTGCTACGGTCTTGTGCGGTGCTATTCCCAAACCAGGCGGTGATATTGCCAGTCAGGATGCTCTCTATTGTACATGAGTAGAAGTTCTTAAGGATCTTCTGACTGCCTTGGAACTTCCTTAGGCGCCTGAGGAAGTAGAGGCGTTGCTGTGCCTTCTTCACAACACTGTCAATGTGTGTGGTCCATGTCAAGTCCTCGGATATGTGGACCACTCTCTCAACCGGTGCCCCGTCAATGCTGAGGGGGCTGTAGTCCCTGACCCCGACCTCCTAAAGTCCACAATCATCTCCTTTGTTTTGCTGACGTTCAGGGAGAGGCTGTTCTCTTGACACCATCCCGCTAGAACCTTGACCTCCTCCAGGTAGGCCCTCTCGTCGTTTGCAGAGATCAGGCCCACCACTACTGTGTCGTCAACAAATTTGATGATTGTGTTGTTGTTCCGCTGTGCCACACAGTCATGTGTGTACAGGGAGTAGAGGAGGGGACTCAGAACACAGCCCTGGGGGGCCCCTATGTTGAGAGTGATGGATGAGGAGGTGCAGTTGCCTGCTCTCACCACCTGGGGTCTTCCCATCAGGAAGTCCAAGACCCACTGGCAGAGGTCATAATTCAAGCCCAGGTCCCTGAGCTTGGCTATGAGTTTGGAGGGGACTATGGTATTGAATGCTGAGCTGTAGTCGATGAACAGCATTCTCACATAGTTCCCCTGCCTCTTGTCCAGGTGTGATGCTGCTGTGTGCAGCACATGGGCTATGGCGTCCTCCGTGGACCTGTTGGGGCGGTATGCAAATTGCAGGGGGTCCAGGTTGATGGGGAGGGAGGAGCAGATGTAGCCCTTTACTAGCTTCTCAAAGCACTTCATGGCTATGGAGGTGAGTGCTACAGGTGCTAAACCCTCTTGAGGTGCTAAACCCTCTTCGCACAGTCGGATCCGATTCCTAGGGGGGTCCGGGGGCTCGGGTCCTCCCCGGTTCTGATGGTTGTGGGGGGCCTCAGCGGGTACATCTGTCGAGCTTCCGCTCTGCTCAGCTCCTGTGTTCCACTAGAGAGCAGAGCGTAAGCGATACGATAATATAACATACGGTTATCCAATAACCATAGTTATATGAGTATAGCGAGCGCTCTGCTCGGACTCACTGAGGACCCTGTGGTCTTCGCCTTCGGTGGTGAAAGACTTGGGAAGGAGCTGTTAGTGTGGCCACGACCCCGCTTATGTAGAGGAGCGGATGTGGGTGTGGCCAGGCGGATGGGTGTGTACATGTGGAGAAAAATTATTCAGTGTTATATTGGATAAAGGGATAGTTCCACTAGAGAGCAGAGCGCTCGCTATACTCATATAACTATGGTTATAGGATAACCGTATGTTCTTCTTCTTTTAGCACCAAGGCCCGTGGGGTAGCCATAATAGCGAAACAAAAATTGAATATTAAACTGTTAGATGTGTGGTCTGATGCAGATGGTCGAATCACTATTGCTAAAATAGAATATTCTAACCGGAAAATTGCGCTGATTTCTGCTTACGCACCTAATTTGTATGACGCTAACTTTTATGCTGTACTCACTGCAGCTATGCTGATTACTCATTAATAGTAGGAGCTGATATTAATACAGTTTGGGATCCATTGATTGATAGGTCCAATCACGCTGAAACCTCTGATCAGAAGCAAGCTACCACAGCCCTACAGGCCTGGTCTAAGGACACGGGGGTAATCGATATGTGGCGATCGCTCAACCCATCCGCGAGAGATTATTCCTTTTTCTCGTCGAGACATAAGACTTTTTCCAGGATTGATTGTGTTTTTTCTTCCCCACGTCTCTTTGATAGCTTTGATGTTGACTTATTGCCCATAGCACTTTCAGACCACAAAGGTATCTTACTCAAGGGTTCACTCAGTAAAATAACATCCCGCGCCCCTAGATGGCGCTTTGACTCAACACTACTGAAAAATGGAGAGTTTAACTTGCAATTTAAAGAGAACCTCACTGAATTCCTGCTGGCTCGGTACAGGACCTCAGAATTCTATGGAATTCGGTTAAGGGTTTTATCAGAAGTAACACTACTCTCTTTGCATCTAATCTCCGCAAAGGACGTCTCTCCAAGCTGGTGGAATTGGAAAAGCTTCATGCCACGTTGATATCTTCATTGCAGCACAACTACTCTAGTCGACTGGAGCTTCAAATTAAGGTAGTGAAAAAGGAGATTAACTCCATTTTAAGACAACAATCTGAATTTCAGATACACAGAACAAGACAGCACTACTACTTTCACGGCTCCAGGCCTAGTCACCTATTTGCTATGAAGATACGTGCCACTGCCAGTGAGCAATTTGCGGATATCCCTTCCATTAAGAACCAACAATATCTCTGTATCCATGTCCCCAACCACTGCACTTTACTGTCTTATTGTTGTCTCACTGTTCTGTCCTGTTTTGCACTTATTTATTTATTTAATTATTATGTTTATTCCTATTTGTGAAAAAAATCATGCACTGTAATGTCAAATCACGTTCCATTTGTACCTGTACAATATGGTGAATAAAGTAATCTGAATCTGAACAGGGGGAGGTAACCACCAACCCCAAAAAGATTAATGATACATTTCGCTCTTTTTATTCCAACCTGTACAAGTCAGAGGTGGTCTTTGATCATACCAAGCTGGAGGATTTTCTTTATCAAATCAACCTACCACAGATCTCGCCTATCACGCTGGTTGAACTTATAGAGGCGATTGCGGATATGCAATGGGGCAAGGCTCCCGGATGGGACGGCATTCCAACGGAACTCTATCTTGCATTCTGGGATGTACTCGGTCCCTTATTACTCTCGATGATTTTACACTCAATCAAAGAGGGCAATTTCTCCAGAGACGTCAATATGGCACTTATATCTGTTTTAATCAAGAAGGATAAGGACCCCACCGAATGTGGCAGCTACAGGCCCCTAAGTCTCCTCGGAGCCGATCTTAAGCTATATGCCAAGGTTCTAGCCACCCGACTCCAAAAGCATATGACATCTCTAGTTCACCCTGATCAGACCGACTTCATAAGAGGCCGCCTGGGTACTGATAACATCAGACGGTTACTGCACGTGATTGATGCCAGCAAGGATGTTGCAGTTCCTACAGCGGTCATGTCCTTGGACGCAATGAAGGCATTTGACAGATTGGAGTGGTCTTACTTTTGGGCAGTTCTTAGAAGGATGGGGTTGGGTGAGGGTTTCATTCATATGATCAAAGTTCTCTACACAGAACAGGGAAGTTCTGCTCGCCACTCTTCTCTGTCTCGCGCTCTTCTAGACAGGGTTGTCCTCTTAGTCCCGGACTTTTCGCCTTATCCCTCGAACCTCTAGCTCAATACATAAGACAATCCCAAATTATATCTCCTGTTTCAATTCAGGGCACACATCACCTAATCAGCTTATACGCAGATGATGTACTCCTGTTTATGCAGAATCCCTCCGTCTCTCTACCTCATCTGCTCAGCGTAATAGATGAATTTGGCAGCCTGTCCGGCTTTAAGATCAACTGGCCAAAATCAGATTTTCTTCCACTTAATGAGCCTGCGAAGGCTACCATCCTACCTGCAAACATACTTATGGTGGAGCACTTTAAATGTCTCGGGATTGAAATATTCCCCACTATTAGCCAGACGGTAAGGTATAATTACTCCAGCTTGGGTGACAGGATTACGAATGACTTCAACAGATGGTCCAAATAAAAAAATTCATTACAGGCCCGTGCGTCAATAATTAAAATGAATATTTTACCCAGAATTCATTTTATCAGCTCAATGCTCCCGTTGCCTCCTCCTGTTGGTTACTGGCAGAAATTGCACTCTGCCTCATATAAATTCATTTGGAACAATAAACGCCCGCTCTTGAAGAGATCAACTGCCCAAAGAAGTAAACTCGATGGAGGCTTAGCATTTCCAGACTTTAAATATTATTTTCAAGCTTTCTCTCTGAGACCTCTGATCACTTGGTTTGACGCTCAAGCAGCCGTGTCTTGGTGACCATTGGAGGAGAAGATGGTGTCCCCACATAGACTTCAGGATATTGTGTATACCAACCAATTAAGCAATGCAAATTACGATTTGGCCCTCTTATCAGTCACACATGTGATCCAGACCTGGTGTGACACCCAGAAAGCGTGTACTAACCGCCATAAATGGCACACGCATTCCCCTCTATTTAATAACAATTTACTCCTTATTGGACAACAACCTATTAGGTACCCTAGATGGGAAAAGAAAGGCATCCACACATTGGGGGATATCTTCGATAACTCTGGTCTCCGTTCTTTCCAAGATCTATCCAACGGATATGATCTCCCCGGAACCTCCTTTTTCTTTTATTTACAAATAAGAGCAGCTCTGAGGGCTCATGGCGTTCCATGGGATGTTCCACTAGAGCATCACCGTTTTCACAAATTATTTTATGACAAAGAGACATCGAGAGGCTTCGTTTCTGACTTTTATCGCCATTTACTTATGTCCTCGTATAAGGACCTCCCTCTGGATACGATTTGGAGAAAGGATGTCCCGGAGCTGGATGTAGATTTTGATTGGGATGCAGTCTGGGAAAATGTTCGGCTGTCCTCACGCAACCTAGATCACCAACAGATTCATCTAAATTTTGTTCATAGGACTTATTTGACCCCTAGACCTAGACGATTGAATCTAATGGGTCACAGACCTGACTCTCGATGTACCTTGTGTCCAAACGGTGCCACCGGAACTTTTATGCATATGTACTGGGAATGTCCTCCTGTTGAGCTCTTTTGGGAAAATGTTACCTCCCAGCTATCTGTAATTATCTCTCTGACCATACCTGTTCTGCCTTCTGTATTGTTATTGAATGATGTTTCTCAATTACCGACCTCTATACATGTGAAGAGACTCATTCTAGCCGGCCTCACAGCCGCAAAAAAATGTATTGCCTCAAGATGTATACACCCAGATAAATTATGCCCGAAGGTATGGATTCTCACTTTTCTTGATGTGATTTATCTGGAGATATCCACTGCTCGGGTTATAGGGGTTAATGAGTCGAATATCGCAATCTGGTTGGCAGCTGTGGCAAAGATAAAAGAGCGCATATAACTCGATTGCTGCTGAAGGGGGGGGAGAGCGAGCGAATGCCCATGTCCACTTGTTTTTGGTGTTTTTTATTTGTATATTAATTATGTATATGCTTTGGGCCCCTTTGGTTGTGTGTCTTTTGGCCGCAGGCTCGGAAGGGGGGGGGGGGGGGGCCCTGGTTCGGGGTCTCTGCGGATCGCGGTGTTAAAGAGGCGTGATGCTTTGGTTCGCTGGGGCGCCGGACCAGGGGTCCTCGAGGGTTGGGGATCGTGGCCGCCGTGTCTGATGAGGGTGGGGGCTCAGGATGTTCACTGTACAGTATGTCTCCATTATTGTCTTTCCTTTTTTTTTGTAATAGGTTGCTGTTTTGTTTTGTGATGTCTTTTTGTGTATTATTGTTATTGTTGTATTGTGATGTAAATGGCTGCTTTTTTATATAGCGCTTTTATCCAAAGCGCTTTACAATTTGTTACTCACATTTTACCCATTCACTCACACATTCACACACCGACGGCGGAGGCAACCATGCAAGGTGTCAACCTGCTCACCGGGAGCAATTAGGCGTTAGGTGTCTTGCTCAGGGACACATCGACACGCTGACCGGGAGGAGCTGGAATCGAACCAGGAACCTCCGGATTGCCAGACGACTGCTCTACCTCCTGAGCCACTGTCGCCCCGATGTGTCTTGTTCCATGTGAAAAAGTTAAAATAAAAAATTATTTGATCACAAAAAAAGAAGCAGCTCTTCAGCCCTGCGTTCTACAGCCTGTGATAACTCCTCTTGGGAGTCGCGCTGTTCTATGTTACAATCCCTGCTCAGGTCTGGGAGAATCAATGCCCCAGTGTCATTACGCAATCTAGTGGTCACCTGCAGAAGCTGCAGTCAACATCGACCCTGCTTGGTCATATTAATAACATTCTTTTGTGGCAATTAGTGTCTATATTACAAGTGTTGTCTGTTTAGGGTTCCTTTGTGTTGGCATTTTGATTCTGTGT
>NC_140165.1:32421514-32439014 GCF_963971535.1 Notolepis coatsorum | reverse complement strand
CACAACAAAGGGTTAACCCTTTCACTGCCACACAACAAAGGGTTAACCCTTTCACTACCACACTACAGAAGGTTAACCCTTTACTATCACACTACAGACCATCTTGTGCTTGTGTCGTTAATAAAAAGGACAATAATTATTAAGACTTCAATCAGTAATCTTTTCCCTAAATAACATTTCAGAAGCCAAAGGATCTTTTGTTCCATCATCCGGTATCATACCGGTCGATTCCAACCATATGAAATCCCACCGACACATCCCAAGTCATAACTAAATAATCAAAAAAGAGTTTGCGGTTGAGGTGCCATCATTCTGAATACTGAAGGTGGACTGACCTACAGGGCTAGGTGCCATCATTCTGAATACTGAAGGTGGACTGACCTACAGGGCTAGGTGCCATCATTCTGAATACTGAAGGTGGACTGACCTACAGGGCTAGGTGCCATCATTCTGAATACTGAAGGTGGACTGACGTACAGGGCTAGGTGCCATCATTCTGAATACTGAAGGTGCAGTGACCTACAGGGCTAGGTGCCATCATTCTGAATACTGAAGGTGGACTGACCTACAGGGCTAGGTGCCATCATTCTGAATACTGAAGGTGGACTGACCTACAGGGCTAGGTGCCATCATTCTGAATACTGAAGGTGGACTGACCTACAGGGCTAGGTGTCACACTGTTTACCTGAGCTTCACTGCTGGATGGCTGGTTCTGGACGGGCATCTCAGTCCTGGCGTCTCTGGGCGTGGCGTCTGCACCGGTGGTCTGAGAAACCTTCATGTCGTCTTTCAGGACAACGGTGTCACACATCCTCACAAGGAGAATGACACCGGAAGACGTTGGCTAATGCTGGGGAACATGAGAGACAGACAGACAGACCAATGAAATCACTGAATTACAACTAGTTAAAAACGCTATCTGACATTGGCCCGGTACCAGATTAAAATAGCGATCAGATGATGCATAATTCTATAATTTGACACCTAAAGGGACTCCATCTGAGGTAGTAAGATTGATTATTTATAGCCTCAGAACATCTCCCTTTCTTTCACTGTCCAATGTTGGCAGCTATGTGTCAGGTTGATGCTAGATCTAATGCCTAACCCTAAACACTCAAACTACCTACACATTTTTCTAAAGTCATAGCATGTTCCCCCTATTTGTCTGTAGTGTTGGAGAAGGACAATAGAAATGCATTATTTGAAGCCTCAGAACATCTCCCTTTCTTTCACTGTCTAATGTTTGCAGGTATGTGTGAGGTTGATGCTAGATCTAATGTTTGCAGGTATGTGTGAGGTTGATGTTAGATCTAATGTTTGCAGGTATGTGTGAGGTTGATGCTAGATCTAATGTTTGCAGGTATGTGTGAGGTTGATGCTAGATCTAATGTGTGCAGCTATGTGTGAGGTTGATGCTAGATCTAATGTGTGCAGCTATGTGTGAGGTTGATGCTAGATCTAATGTGTGCAGGTATGTGTGAGGTTGATGTTTGCAGCTATGTGTGAGGTTGATGCTAGATATAATGCCTAACCCGGCCTAAACACTCAAACTACCTAAACATTTTAAATAAATGTAAACATTTTCTTAATATATAATAATAATAATAATAATAATAATAATAATAATAATAATAATAATAATAATAATAATAATAATAATAATAATAATAATAATAATAATAATAATAATAATAATAATAATAATTTCTTCCGGGCTGTCTGATCTAGTATCTACCTACTGTATTTGTAATGACCTACTTCCTGCTGATAAGCCCTCATTATGCAGGCTGAAGCGAACACACCCCCTGCCATGAGACTAATGCACATGTGGACCCATACGCGCCCCCCACACACAGAGGGAGGGGTGACATATGGTGTGTGAGTGTGATGATTAATGGGTTATAGAGATGGGTCTACGCCAAAGAATTCTAGATTACCCTATTGGCTCTTGGATTTTTTTATAAAATAAAATAAGCCTATGTGACCAGAATGTACCTACTAACACAACAGGGCTGGTATATAGGAAGAATAGAACCATAGTTTATATTTTGATTAGACTCATTGATCACAGAGATGTTTTTCTATGTTCTATTTTTATTAAATTTGTATTCTGTATTTTATTTTATTATTATTAATAATTATTGAATTTTTTTAACTATGTTTTAACCCTGTAACACTTTGGGATCCTAGTGAACAAAAAGTGCACTACAAATACAATTTATTATTATTATTATTATTATTATTATTATTATTATTATTATTATTATTATTATTATTATTATTATTATTATTATTATTATTATTATTATTATTATTATTATTATTATTATTATTATTATTATTATTATTATTATTATTATTATTATTATTATTATTAAATTACCTCTCATTACCTCTTAGTTTTAGGTCACTTGGAGATTCATAAGTGTGATATTTAAATGTACAGGTAGGGACATGAGGAAATATCCTGCAGCTGAATGGAGAAATACCATAGAGACTGAAGGAGCCTGAAAACAGATCAAACCTAACCTAGCTCAATGACGGCCAGTGTCCGAATGTAATTGCTTGAATTAATTAATTTATATATTAATTAATTAATTATTCATATATACAAACTTTTCAAACAATGTTAACGTTCTGCCGTTTTTTATACAGGTCAAATACAATGGTAGTCAGTAGGAATAGTGTCTGTGTTTCCCCCAAAAGTAGGCAAAGTACCCAGATTTGCCGTCTGATGTATTGAGACTAATATGGTGATATATCCTCAGAATGGATACATGCTGATGCTTTAACATGATGCTTTAATGTGATGCTTTAACATGATGCTTTAACATGATGCTTTAATGTGATGCTTTAACATGATGCTTTAATGTGATGCTTTAACATGATGCTTTAACATGATGCTTTAATGTGATGCTTTAACATGATGCTTTAACATGATGCTTTAATGTGATGCTTTAACATGATGCTTTAACATGATGCTTTAACATGATGCTTTAATGTGATGCTTTAACATGATGCTTTAACATGATGCTTTAACATGATGCTGATGCTTTAACATGATGCTTTAACATGATGCTGATGCTTTAACATGATGCTTTAACATGATGCTTTAACATGATGCTTTAACATGATGCTGATGCTTTAACATGATGCTTTAACATGATGCTGATACTTTAATGTGATGCTTTAACATGATGCTTTAATGTGATGCTTTAATGTGATGCTTTAACATGATGCTGATACTTTAACATGATGCTTTAATGTGATGCTTTAACATGATGCTTTAACATGATGCTGATACTTTAATGTGATGCTTTAACATGATGCTTTAATGTGATGCTTTAATGTGATGCTTTAACATGATGCTTTAACATGATGCTTTAATGTGATGCTTTAACATGTTGCTTTAACATGATGCTTTAACATGATGCTTTAACATGATGCTTTAACATGATGCTTTAACATGATGATTTAACGTGATGCTTTAACATGATGCTTTAACATGATGCTGATGCTTTAATGTGATGCTTTAACATGATGCTTTAATGTGATGCTTTAATGTGATGCTTTAACATGATGCTTTAACATGATGCTTTAATGTGATGCTTTAACATGTTGCTTTAACATGATGCTTTAACATGATGCTTTAACGTGATGCTTTAACATGATGTTGTGTGGGTGTACTGTATGTGCTTGTGGCTGTGTGGGTGTATGTGTTTGTGGCTATGTGTGTGTATGTGCTTGTGGTTGTGTGTGTGCTTGTGGCTGTGTGGGTGTATGTATGTGTGTGTGTGTGTGTGTGTGTGTGTGTGTGTGTGTGTGTGTGTGTGTGTGTGTGTGTGTGTGTGTGTGTGTGTGTGTGTGTGTGTGTGTGTGTGTGTGTGTGTGTGTGTGCTTGTGGCTGTGTATGTGTTCGTGGCTATGTGTGTGTATGTGCTTGTGGCTGAGTTAGTGTATGTGCTTGTGGCTGTGTGTGTGTGTTTTTTATTATCTGTTGTAAGGTGCACTTTAACAATTGTGTGTGTGCATGTGCGCATGTGTGTGTCTGTTTTAAAGTGCACTGTGTCTGTGTTCCCCCTCCAGTGGTGATCAGAGCTGTTTCCCATCTGATCGGCTGAGGAGCAGTCTCTCTCTCTCTTTCTGTGTGTGTGTGTGTGTGTGTGTGTGTGTGTGTGTGTGTGTGTGTGTGTGTGTGTGTGTGTGTGTGTAGGTGTGTGTCTCTTTCTCACACACTCTCTGTCTCTGTCTCGCTCTCTTTCTCTCTTTCTCTGTTTCTATATCTCTCTGTGTGTGTAGGTGCGTGTCTCTTTCTCTCACACTCTCTGTCTCTGTCTCTCTCTCTCTTTCTCTCTCTCTCTCTCTGTTTCTATATCTCTCTCTCTGTGTGTGTGCGTGCGTGCGTGCGTGTGTGTGTGCGTGCGTGTGTGTGTGTGTGTGTGTGTGTGTCTCTCTCGGGAGTCCAACGCTGAATTTCAACGACCTGTCAAGTGTCAGACAGAAGTGATGGCGATGGTATTTTACATTTCAACATTCTGAAAACCCCTGAGTCCTGCAGCGTTGCTTTTGAATAATGACAAGTCTTTTTGCTGACGCTTCTGATATGGAGGGAAATCTCTGGAGTCGTCCTAGGAATATCTGAAATATTTGGAGGTGTTTGGCTTAATCAGTGCTTCTGCAAAGCAAGGATACAGGACTGTTATATTTTTGATGCATGTGAACATCTTGTCAACATCTCATCAATATCTCGTCAACATCTCATCAATATCTCGTCAACATCTCATCAACATCTCGTCACAATCTTGTCAACATCTCGTCAACAGTAATGTCAACATCTCGTCAACATCTCAGGTTAACCTTTCACTACCACACTACAGAAGGTTAACCTTTCACTACCACACTACAGACGCATCTGTATTGTCACAGTGAAAGGGTTAACCCTTTGGTAGTGTGGTAGTGAAAGGGTTAACACACATGACGAATGGCATAAAACACACCAAGCTAGTAGGGGCGGGAATGACCAGAGGCCCCACGATACGATATTATCACGATACTAGTAGTCACAATATTGTAATGTCACGATATTGCGATATATTAGCTTTTTTCAACTGCTAATGATGTCCCCAATGGAAAACATCTGCAAAAAAAATACACATCATCTGTTTTATCTAATAAGATAATGGTTTCAGTCTGTTCACCTCATTCCAATCGTTTTATTACAACAAAATGGGACTGTCAAAACATTTTAAATATCGATACTTGGTGTCATGAATCTCATGTGATAACCCTATATGGATACAATAGCTGCACGCAAAATATGGTAATACAGCGCTGTATGCATTGTTCCCACTCCTACAAACGATGAAACCAAAGTTAGAACGTACTGGGTGCTGCTGCTGCACGTGGCAGTGTTGCTGAGGAGGAGAGGGTCTGGCTGAGGCTCCTGCTGGGGTCCTGTGTGGGCTGGGCTGGGCCGCTGGTGCCTCTGGCCTCCTGGGTCTGTCCCGTCCATGTCAGCCGCTCCAGACAATGCCCGGGACCTGCGCCGTACTCATGCCCTTTGACCTGCCACCACAGATAGAGAGAGAAACAGAGAGAGAGAGAGAGACAGACAACAGTGGATGGGTTAGGAGGGAGTGGGGCATATACTGACAGGAGATGAGATGTGTGTGTGTCTGTGTGTGTGTGCGTGTGCGTGTGTGTGTGTGTGTGTGTGTGTTACAGTTTAAAGTGTGTGTGGAGTTAATTTCTGAGTGACTTGAGAAATACTACCACTAATCATCTAGACTACTGTCCTATTTACATGTAAAATAAATAAATGACATGTTTTATTTTATATTTCTTATTGTGTATTCATTACTGTGGTGGATTAGGCTACTGCACAGGTCTTCTTCACAGTCACAGCTTTAACCTCTTAAGCCTGGAGCCCTATTTTCTGAAAATCCGCCTAAAATACATACCTAAGTAAATGCAATATTGCTCCACTTCTACAAGGGCCATTTGCATATTATTGGTATCTAGGTACATCTATGGACCTCAGTGAATGTATTCCCAGTGTCAGAAATATTGTGTCTATTACTAGGCCTACTTAAATTGTGATGGAACAAAGGAGAATATGAATTATGATTTTTGTTTGCATCTTTGACAGTGAATAACACCATGCTAATAATGACCGGACATGAAAAAACTGCCACTGATCTCGTTCAGTACCTTCTTGAGAAAAAATCGAAGGAAATGAATAAAGGGAAGATGATTAAACAGAAGGTTTTGTAGATACAGTACTGAATTCTCGCATCCAGACCAATGCAATTTGAAATATTATTATAGAATATAGAATAGCAGGCTTATAAATTACCTTATTATAGCCAATTTGTGAGGGCTGGCCCAGCATTGCGTGCTTCAAAATAAATACGGCCTTTGTTTTTGGCTCTGAATTACCGGTAACTCTGAATTACCTGTCTGTGTCGTGCTATTGGGGTCGCATACAAACCATAACATTACGATCCGACCATGTCGACGACCCCAGCCGACACAGACAGTGTTAGAGCAGCCTTGGCAGGTCAGATCCAGCTGACCAACGCCCACACCCAACAGCTAGAGGCGGCTGCGGCTGCTGTGCAGGGCCTCCAGGCCCAGGTCCAGCCACTCCAGACTTCTTTGGATGTACTAACCACCCAGCAGACTGCGCAGGGTAATCAGCAGGCAGATATCCTACACCAGTTGCAGGTTCTCAGTACAGCATTTAACACCCTGCTGTTAAACCCACCTGTTGCAGGAGCCCCAGCCAGCCTACCTCCCGCTGTCGCGGCTGACCCTGCACCTCCCAACCCAGCCCCCCGGGAGCCCCATCTCTCCAGCCCACGACTGTTTGACGGTAACTTCGAGGGCTGTGCCACGTTCATCATGCAGTGTGAGTTAGTTTTCATTCATCAACCCAGCAGATTCACGACGGAGGCTGCCCAGGTGGCTTACATGATTAACCTGCTCACAGGCCGAGCAGCTCAGTGGCTCACTGCTTCCTGGTCCATAAGGGCTAATTTCTGTTTTTCCTACTCAGCTTTCGTGGCGGAGCTCCGAAGGGTATTCCACCATCCAGCTTGTGGCCAGGACCCTGGAACTCGGTGGCAGTGTCACCGACTACACGCTGGAGTTCAGACTGGCTGCAACCGAGAGTGGTTGGAACAACCAGGCGCTTCGCCTCACTTTCCTGAGGGGTCTCAACGAGGCTGTGAGGGACCAGCTCGCCATCCGGGAGGAGCCCGATTCGATCGAGGCCCTAATTAGCCTCGCCATCCGCATCGACGGACGCCTCCGGGAGAGAAGGCGCGAGCGAGCCCGACTGGGACCCCCAACAACCCCCTAGTTATCCTGCACTCATGACTGGACTGCTGCTCATTCTGCCGCCCCCGCGACTGGTACGTACTTCACCTCCCAGCCTGTGACCAGGGAGGAACCCATGCAGCTGGGAAGCACACGCCTTAGTCCGGCCGAACGGGAGGCCCGATTCAGGTCCGGCCTTTGCCTCAACTGCGGCCTTAAGGGACATCGAGTCAACAGTTGTCCTGCCCGGCCAAAAGACTAGGCTTGCTGGGACCTCGGGAGATCCTAGTGAGCCGTTTTTCCTGTTCCCACACCCCTGCACCACCGAACCATCTGACGAGCGTTACCCTGGCCTGGGCGGACCAGCGGATCACGGTGGGTGCACTCGTTGACTCTGGGGCTGATGAGAGCTTCCTGGATTTTGAGTTTGCCACCCAGGCTAACATTCCCTTGAGAACCTCGAGAAGCCCTTGGAGGTCTTCGCGCTGGACGAGCACCGCCTGGCCAACATCACTTAGCGCACCAGATTCTCAAACATAAACATAAAAACGGACAACACGCTCATCACAGACAAGCTGGATGTAGCCAATTACTTAAACATTTTCTTCACAAACATAGCCACAACACTGGTAAACAAACTACCCTCCCACTCAGGGCTTTATGGGGTAGAACACATAGTAGCTTACTACAAAAACCTAGGGGTCCGCAAGGACGACTTCAAGCTGGAAATGGTAGCAACAGATGAGGTACTCAAAAAACTGAGCGCCCTCCAACCTAACAAGGCCACTGGCCATGACAACATCCTGAGTACCATGATCTCGGGGAGGTTTTCAGCAAGTCCCGGGCTCAGGCCCTTCCTCCTCATCGGCCTTACGACTGTGCAATTGACCTCCGCTCTGGGGCTCCCCTTCCCGGCAGCCGCATTTACAGTCTGACCATCCCCGAGAAGGCAGCAATGGAGGAGTACATCTCCGAGTCCTTGACAGCAGGCCTCATTCGGCCCTCGTCCTCCCCGGTGGCGGCTGGATTATTTTTTGTTAAGAAGAAGGACGGAGGCCTCCGACCCTGCATTGACTATTGCCAACTTAACGATATCACCATCAAGAACAAGTATTCTCTTCCTCTCATGAACTCCACCTTGAGCCCCTCACCCAGGCTACTGTCTTCACTAAACTGGATCTCCGGAGTGCTTACCATCTGGTCCGGATCCGAGAGGGCGACGAGTGGAAGACCGCCTTTAAGACTCCCAGGGGTCATTACGAGTACCTGGTAATGCCGTTCGGCCTCACCAACGCCGTCCTTCGTGACATGCTTGATGAGTTTGTGGTGGTCTACCTTGATGACATCCTCATCTTCTCCAAGACTCTCGAGGAGCATGTCCATCATGTCCGCCGAGTACTTGAGCGCCTTCTCCGCAACCGGCTCTTCGTTAAGGCGGAGAAGTGCCGTTTCCACTCCAATTCCGTTGATTACCTTGGCTTCATCATGGAGAGCGGCCAGACCAGAGCCGACCCCGCAAAATCCAGGCCGTGGTAGAGTGGCCGGACCCCTCTTCTCGGAAGGAGCTACAGAGCTTCCTCGGTTTTGCAAACTTTTACCGGAGGTTCATCCGGAACTACAGCCAAGTGGCGGAGCCACTTACCAAGCTGACCTCTCCCTCCCTGCCTTTCGACTGGTCTCCAGCAGCCTGCTCTGCGTTCCGTTCCCTCAAGAACAGATTCACCACCGCCTTGGTCTTACTCCACCCAGACCCCAAGAGGCAGTTCATTGTGGAGGTGGACGCCTCGGATACTGGACTAGGGGCTATCCTGTCTCAGCGGTCAGCGACGGACCAGAAGGTCCATCCATGCGCCTTCTACTCTCGCCGTTTCCTTCCTGCTGAGAGGAACTACGACATAGGGAATCGGGAGCTGTTGGCAGTGGTAGCTGCCTTGGAGGAATGGCGTCATTGGCTGGAGGGGGCCGAGGAACCGTTTACCATTTGGACTGATCATAAAAACTTAACATCCGCGCATCCAAGGGCCTCAACGGCTGGCAGGCAAGGTGGGCCAGCTTCCTCAGTCGGTTTGACTTCTCGCTGACTTTTCGTCCTGGGTCCCGCAACACGAAGGCCGACTCTCTGTCCTGGCTACACACCAAGGAGGATCCAACTACCGAGGATCCGACTCCCATTCTCCCTGAGGCCAGGGTGGTGGGTATGGTCACCTGGGGCATCGAGACCGTTGTCAAGCGTGCCTTACGTTTCCATCCTGCTCCGAGCAACGTACCTTTTCGTCGCCTCTTCGTCTGCGACTCTGTCCGGTCCTGGGTTCTTTAATGGGGCCACACCAGCCGGTTTGCCTGCCACCCCGGCGTCCACTGCACCTTCTCCTTCCTGGCTCGTCGGTTCTGGTGGCCCACCATGAGGAACGACGTCAGGGAGTTCGTGTTGGCCTGCACGGTCTGCGCCCGCAGCAAGGCCTCTCACCAAGCACCCGCCGGCCTGCTGCAGCCACTCCCCATTCCAAACTGACCCTTGGTCCCATGTGGCGTTGGACTTCATCTCTGGCCTTCCTTCCTCCCAGGGAAACAGTCATTCTAACTGTGGTGGATCGTTTCAGCAAGGGGGTCCATCTCGTGGCCCTTCCCAAGCTTCCATCAGCTCCCGAGACGGCGGACCTCCTGACAAGCCACGTGTTCCGCCTACATGGGTTTCCCCAGGACGTCGTCTCAGACCGGGGGCCCCAGTTCACCTCCCCGGTATGGCGGGCTTTTTGTAAGGGATTGTTAGCCTTTCCTCTGGTTACCATCCACAGACTAACGGGCAGACTAAGAGAATGAACCAGAGCGTGGAGTCTGCTCTCCGGTGTGTTGCTGCCAAGAAGCCTACATCCTGGAGCTGGTTCCTCCCCTGGGTCGAGTATGCCATCAACTCCCTGGTCAGCTCCGCCACCGGCCTCTCGCCGTTCGGGGTATCTCTGGGCTACCAACCCCCTCTCTTCACAGCACAGGAGTCGGAAGTGGCAGTTCCCTCCGTGCAGATTAATCTCGACCGGTGTCGTCGCGTCTGGGAGATCACCAGGACCGCTCTGCTCCGGGCATCGGAGCGCGCCAGTCGGGGAGCTAACCGACGCCGGACCCCAGTGCCGGCATACCAACCAGGGCAGAGGGTGTGGCTATCCTCCAAGGATCTCCCACTTCAATCCACCGCCAAGAAGCTGAACCCCCGGTTCGTCTGCCCTTTCGAGATCCAGAAGGTGCTCAGCCCCACGGCGGTGAGTCTAAGGCTTCCAGCCTCCATGCAGATCCATCCTGTGTTTCTTTTTTTTTAAACTTTGGCCATTCCCCTGGCTCTTTTATGTGTTTATCACATTTATACTGGTCAAGGATGACCGACAGAAACAGGCTGAAAGGGTTCAGATGGGGGGGAAGACACTCTGGGAAAGGCACGGCTGCAGTCGGGATTCGAACTCGCTAAGCCCCAGATCCGTGACGAGCACGGTTGTCCATGGCGCTGAAATAGCGCTCGCGGTACGTGGTGAGCTACTGGAGCTCCCCCCATCCTGTGTTTCATGTGTCCCGTGTAAAACCTGTCTCTCTCAGTCCCCTGATGCCTCCTGCCCCAGATCCACCTCCAAAGTTGCTAACAGGGAACCTGCTAACGTTAAGGAGGCAATCTGTAAACCTAACATCTTCAAGCGCACCACAAGAGGCCGCCAAAATGGGCCCCGCAGCAGCAGCAAACTCTTGACTGGAGAGGACAGACCGTGGACAGACACACAGCCGTCCATAACTCGATGAGCCGTTCACTAGTGTGATGTGTGCCTAGTGCCAGTGTATGCATGAGGGAGGTGTAGTGGTTACGTCATTTTAATTTTTTCCTGTTCCACCCTCTGTTCCACTTAATGTATTTCCCCATTGCCCATTTCTAAATGGGCTTGTTTAAAAGAAATAAAGCATGGACATTGTCATGGTGTACCTTTCTGTGCGTATTCATCCACAATCTATAGCTCAACATGAAAATATTCGTAATTAATCATAAAGGTAGCAAAATAACAACGTTTATGTTTTCGTTCACTGGTAAACTACACTGCTATTTTGGCGCTGCTGACTGACGTCACCACAGCGTAGCCTCCTGGCTTTAGTCGCAGACCTAGGATCAGATTTCCCTTTCATTCGATAAGCTTAACAATTCGTACAATGGGAAAATAACTGACCCTGAATCTGTTGCACCCAACACAGTTTATAGCCAACCACCATTTTCTTTTTAAATATTTGTATTTATAATTTAAATCGTATAACGTTATTTCGCTGGATATTAAATCACTGTAAATACTAATGTAAATCATTGTTTCGTTGTACATATTGTGTATAGTTTATAACGTTATTGTTTTTTATATAACGTTAGTTAAAATGGTTCTCTCCTCTTTGTATACTTTTGTCCTCACAAACAAAGCATTCTGCCAGGGAACTTATGGACACGACAATAGTATAAGGTTTTTGAGCTTGTAAGGTTAACGTTAGTTAGCTATCGTTGTATCAGCGGGCCGTGACGTGTAGCTAGCTAGCTTGCTAGCCGGCATGACGTGTGCAGTGCGTTGCCCCACAGGTCTGAGAAGAGGACCTGCACATTTTACTCGTTCCCAAAACTCCTCTACATGCCCCAATTTAAAATGGTTCACGACAGTAGACATTGCTAACGTCTAGTACGTTTAGCGGGGTAACGTTAACGTTAGCTAGCTAGCTAGCTTGATATCAGCTTGCCGTGACGTTGATTAGGCGACAGCATTAGGCTGCCTACTGAACAACAGGCTGCCTACTGGTAAATGTAGTTCTTTTTTTACGACAAATTAAAAATCTTATAACTACCTTTATTTCAACCAAAAATATGTTAGTGGTAGAAGGGAACTCATTTTGTGCAAAACTGGAAGCTTGTCAATTTCCATGAGGCAGAATTGTTACAATAGCCGTCCATTTTCCCAATGATGAATCCCTATACGGGTGGAACAACCAGTGACGTCACCTCCCTAGCCCACGGTTGGGTGCTACCAGGGGTGGTGAAGGAGGCAATTTCCACCCTACATTGTGGGGAGCGCTTTGATTGTCTAGAAAAAAACGCTATATAAATGTAATGAATTATTATTATTATTATTATTATTATTATTATTAATTAAAAGAGGGACAGTGTGAGCATTCGTGTTGTTCAAAGAAAGGGGACGATCTAAAGCTACATTGATCAATGAACGGATAGAAGTTTGACAGAAAGTCAACTCTGTCTGTCCAACAAATGGATACTGAACAAAAAACAGACATAGACAGACAGACACAGCCGATCACAGAAGATCAAAATAATCACTCTACAAATATTGAGCGTCATCTTGTAAAATGTCTGGTGTCACCAGTAATACCAGTGTTGTCATGAGTTTATTAACAGGGGGGAGAATGTCCTCACCGTGGTGTCCAAAATCCACATTATGAAACCTCATTTTGTCCATTATTAGTATGTTGGTTAAGTATGGTAAGTATGTTGGTTAAGTATGTTAAGTATGTTTAAAGGAACACATTATGGGAAATGCACTTACCGTCTTCTCCAGAGTCAGACAAAAAGATAGATACCAGTTTCCTCTCTGTGAAAAATAGTAAAGCCAGGTAGCTTTCTACTGAACGCAGAGAGGAAATTGGTATCTATCTTCTTGTCTAGTCTGATTCTGCAGAAGACTTCCCATAAGGTATGTTACATTTACATGTACATTTACATTTAGTCATTTAGCTTACGCTTTTAGGTAATAATTTGTTTGGTGGCTGCGTACTTTGTACATGTGTTTCTTTAAGTATGTTAGGTATGTTGGTTTTGGTCATTTAGCTGACGCCTTTATCCAAAGCAACTTACAAGTTTTGTACAACAAGTCAGCAAGAAGGGTCAATGATATTGTTCATCAAACACTATCGAATTTTGAGTGCATAGTAGTATAGACATAATAGCATGGTAGGTAGTAGTATAGGTATAGTAACATAGTACATAGCAGATAGTTGTAAAGTACATAATAATAATAAGACAGTAAGAAGGTTATTTATTTATTTATTTATAAAAAGAAAGTCAGATATTGATTGAAGAGGTGTGTTTTAATCAACGGCAGGTTTCAGCTGTCCTGACTGTGGTGGGAAGTTCGTTCCACCATTGTGGAGCGAGGACCAAGAACAGCCTGCTTAAGTATGTTGGTCAAATGTTATTAATGTGATGGTAAATGCATTACTTTAGTGTATAGGCTGATTGATTCTGTGCCTCCTTAACTCAACTAAACGTACAACAACCGATCACATGTTGAAAGACAAACATGTTGATGAATATCCTGACGTGATGGAGAACAAACATGATCAATATGATGGAGAATAAACATGATCAATATGATGGAGAATAAACATGATCAATATGATGGAGAATAAACATGATCAATATGATGGAGAATAAACATGATCAATATGATGGAGAATACACATGATCAATATGCTGATGTGATGGCGAATAAACATGATCAATATTAGATTCAAATGTATTGTCAAAGTTTGGCATCCATCCAGAGTGCAAATGTAACAGTAAAGTGCAATAGTACAATGTACAGGTGACCTGGGTATAAAATATACAAATATATATAAATACAGTATATACAGTGTAGTGCTAATCAGATGTATGTACAGAGTTGTAATATTAATACAGTATGTACAGTGATACAGGTAAGAGAGTATGGTAGTAGTCATACTGGCTAGCAGCATACTGTAAGTAAGAGTAGGTAAGGGATATGTACAGATACCTAATACATATAATATGCAGACATGATGGAGAATGTATTTGTGTGCTGGTGTTTAAAAAAGAGTAAAATGTTCCGCTCCCGAGGTAGGAAGTATGATAATACACTGTGATATGGATGGTCATCACCCAGCCCTACCGTGCACAATGAAAATAGGCAATCTTCTGGTATTCACTGAAACGGTCCCTGACCGGTGCTAATATTATTACTAAGTCCCTGAGTCCCCAAAAGAGAACCACAAGAGCAATATGACTGGAAGCAGCAGGATTATAGCTTCAAGTGATTTGGTCATCCGTTCTGGGAGGAATCAAGTCGGAGATATACGTTCTTATTCTCCATAGACTTGCACAACAGTGTTTTTCAACCGTAGCACATTTCTATCCATGTCTGGCTTTTGGCCAGTTCCTCTTTGACTTGCAAGCAAGCAGGGAGATGGACTAAAGAGTGCGTAGGCTCCGGTGGTATAAGCAAGTGTTACGTTTTTACTCTATTTAGAGTTAATTTAACTCTTACACAAGAGCAAGAGTCAATTTAACACCAATTCTGAGTGGGACCAAATACACTCGGGAATAGTGTTAATTTGACACTGCAAGATTTACTGTGTAATAATGCCCCATGCCTAATAAAACAGAGCATCAAATAAAACTATTGGCGGTTCACATTCATGGTCACTATATAACATGTATTTCAGAAGCTAATCCTACATCTTCCAGCCCGTCCTGCTAATTACGAACCCAAAGAAGCGTTGTCAGGGGAACTCTATAATTGGACCAAAAGCAATTAGGGATAAAGCCTTATGAAATGATATCTATTTCACTCGCCGGTCACCTGGATCTCAGACTGTGTAAAGAAACCACTGCAGTGACAAGTCTATTGAAATAACAGCAAAACGTGAACGGCCACAAATAAACCTGTATTTGCATCGGTTGCGTCGACACCAGGTAACAACATGCAGCAGCCCAGCTTAATAACAGTAATCTATAGCAGAGCGTGTAGGAAATCTATTAGCCATCCGAGAGGAGAGCTTCTAGGGAACATAGCAGGTGAACAATAAACAGGGAAAAACAACAACTGGCAACATCAGCTCTATCAACAATCTATGGAGAGAGGGTCTTCCAGTCATTAAGGGGGCTTTCACACTATAGCCATTCGGGGTCGAATCAGAGCGCGATCGCACAAAAATAGGGTGTGATGAGAACGCTCCTCCCCCCCTGTCACCGGGGACGCTGATTCGCTCCAAACCTCGACCGCTGGAATAGGTGGTATCGGGTGTGAACCAGCGTCCCCGACGAGGAGCGGGGCGTGGTGTGCAAGCTTACTGTAATACTTTCATGCTTGCTTGAATTTTGGGCAGATAAAAACATACAGCAACAACTGGACAATACCCACAAAAACGATATTTATGGGAAATTTGGCGAGTTCAGACCTCAACCAAACAAGCATGTTGAGCCTCACGGCTCAGTGGATGAAAACTTCGAGATGAAGCCACGTTACAAGCCCAAGACTTCCCTGGCTCGCATTAGGCCTGGCAATTTTTTTGCCATTGCTATACATTGGTTTCTTGTTCGAATGCATTTATTTCTATAGACCAGTGGTGCTCAACCAGTCGGCCGTGATCGACCGGTAGATTGCAAGCTGATTTTCAAGTAGACAGCGAGATTATTTTTATATAACATCGAGTATGTTGTCACGTCGCGGCTGAGATGAGACTTGCTTTAGCGCAGAGCTTTCCTCTCATTTCATTATAGACACAGACCAGAAAGGATCTTCAATGACATGCAATTGTAATTTCATTAGACACAGACCAGCGCGGACCTTCAATGACATGCAATATAATTGACGCGAGCAATGGGCTAACGTTAGCTGCTAACTAAGTATAACTAGGCTAAGCTAACTAGCGTTAGCCGCTAACCCTGGAAACCCTCAAAGCGGACTCCACGACACCAGTTCCATTCGTGAGAAAAGGGGGTGGGTTATATTGACAAGGCTTGACAACAGAGGTTCAAAGATAACTTCATATTTATTGGTTATTCGTTTCTTTATATCGGGCATCCAGTTTCCATCACCGTGTGTTCAACTGTTCCATGTGTTGACGTTCGAGTGTGACATCATCGCCTACGGCAGCTTACACGCTCAAAACGCAAACCTAAAACAAAAACCCGGAGCGAACCAAGACTGCAGTGTGTACACAAACCAGAGGGGGGAGAGGGGGGGGGGGGAGAGGGGGGGGGGGGAGTTCGCACTCAAGGACGGAGCGGAGCACCCATTCCTAATGAGAAAGCCCCCTAAAAGACCATTTGGAGGAAAATACCTGCAGCACAAATTGGGGAGACAGTGGGGAGGGGGGGGGGGGGCAGCTGGAGAACAATGGAGGGGGAGAGTAGGCATCGTAATGGCTTATTTATGTTAATTAGCTGGAAAATGAGAAGCTGTTGCGGATGGCAGCTACTGCAAGGCTCTCACTTCTCTCTCACCCAAGACGAGCAGCACAGTGAGGTCCAGCACCCCCAAGACCATCAGCACAGTGAGCCTAAAGGCACAGCGAGGTCCGGCACCCCCAAGACCATCAGCACAGTGAGGTCCAGCACTCCAAGACCATCAGCACAGTGAGGTCCAGCACTCCAAGACCATCAGCACAGTGAGCCTAAAGGCACAGCGAGGTCCGGCACCCCCAAGACCATCAGCACAGTGAGGTCCAGCACTCCAAGACCATCAGCACAGTGAGCCTAAAGGCACAGTGAGGTCCAGCACTCCAAGACCATCAGCACAGTGAGCCTAAAGGCACAGCGAGGTCCGGCACCCCCAAGACCATCAGCACAGTGAGCCTAAAGGCACAGTGAGGTCCAGCACTCCAAGACCATCAGCACAGTGAGCCTAAAGGCACAGCGAGGTCCGGCACCCCCAAGACCATCAGCACAGTGAGCCTAAAGGCACAGTGAGGTCCAGCACTCCAAGACCATCAGCACAGTGAGCCTAAAGGCACAGTGAGGTCCAGCACTCCAAGACCATCAGCACAGTGAGCCTAAAGGCACAGTGAGGTCCAGCACTCCAAGACCATCAGCACAGTGAGCCTAAAGGCACAGCGAGGTCCGGCCACATTAGCATATAATTGACTTGACTTTAACATCTTGCAAATTAATCCGTCCAAAGAAGTGCGCCTATAGCTCACAATATTCAGATCAAAGACTAGGCGTTGCAAATCAAAATATGAATTAAGATTCAGCAATCGCACAGCCAAAAACATACGTTTGCGAGTGAGCCGCCATGTTTTGAGACACAGAAGTCGAGGACCACCCATTGTCATCAACACCCGGTGAGTTCGAGTCGACCCGGCGTTCGCACTGGGATTGGTGAAAACACATGGTCACACACAGCCTTGGCAATGGAATCAACAC